>NC_091741.1:47372402-47564902 GCF_043380555.1 Nothobranchius furzeri | reverse complement strand
CTTAAAGCGTCTCATATGTTTTTATCCACAAATTTTTTATGTTATGTATTAATGAAACAATTTAAAGCCTTTTTACCAACTGGGTTCAGATTTGTCCCGTGAGGTTTAAGGCCCCTTTTGTTACAAGCAAATACTTTTTGGTGACACGTGGATCATGGCATTCACATCGCTGCTAACTTTAATAACTTGTTGATTATTATTCTTAAATAATTAAAATATTTTCTGAAAAATAAAACAGACATACCCCAAACACCTTAGAAAACTTGAGTGGCTATTGTGTTATGATATAATAACACAATGGAAATACTGAATCTTTGTGTTTCTTCATAATTAAAAGGTTTTATTGTTGTTTTTTAAACTTTAGAGGCTAAAGTGCAGCAGGCAAACAGGCTTCCAAAGAAAATAGTTTTGTCTCGGAACTCCTCCATCTTCCACATGTCATTGGGGACTGGTCTGTAGCCCCTCTTACACTCCTACATAGAAATCTCACATATACAAGCGCATACACACCGATGCTCACATTGTGCTCTCACAATTATGGACTTGGGCATTTTTAACATAACCTTAGGCTGTGGTTGGCACTAAATGCACTATAAATTATTGCCATGTGCTTTTCAGCAAAAATTGCTACTGTTATCCCCATGTGGTTGGCACTGTGATATTTTGGTTCTGCTGTAAATTTGCAGGGCTAAAAGCAGATTCTTGTACATTCTTTATTGTTTATTTTTGTGACCCCCCCCCCCCCCCCCCCCCACACACACACACACACACACACACACACACACCTCTTCCTTTCCAGTCTCCGTGTTTTTTGGGGTTTTAAAATATTTCCAATACAGTTTTGGTATCAGGCGAGGCATTATAGCTGTGCCTATAATGCCTCGCCTGTGAGAGTAAAACTATAAGGCCTGCCTTCAGCACTCAGACATCAATTCTGATTGCTTTACAGCCGGACAGCACACAGAAAAAAATGCATCATGGTCCCTTTTTGAATTTAGTTAAATCAACTGCTTTAATAAAATTCACTTAGCTGACTGACATAGCTCCTTGGTGGAAAGAGATTAACCTACACTGTAGAGGGTAGGTTGTCAAAATGTTATCGCTGATTCCTTTTTAAGCATTATTCTGCAATTATCTAAGATAGCAACAAAGAAATATTGTAAAAATTCAGCATATCTGAAGATAAATAGAACTTTATAAAACACACGTTCTCTTATAAATGTGTGGAATTACTGTTCAAAATAATGGTTTATATGATAATTAGCTTAATCACTCACATATGTGTTTAGAGTTTTATAATTCTTAGGATAAATGTTTCATTTTGATGACTACTTTACCTCAGAACTGTCTTCTCTGTAAATGCTCTCAGGCTTTAGTTGTGGATGTACACAGGCCATTATGTGGAGCTACACAAAGGCTCTAATTAATACTTAAATGGAATGCTGGTGATGCAAAACTGTGGATCCTTGACGTGGTTGTCATACTTCGTTTGAAAGGCGTGCTTCCCGCCCAGACCCAGAGTTAATCAAATCGAGAGGGAGGTAGTGCAAAATGGAGAGGCTGGGAGAGCGTGCGTGAGGCAGAGAGGGCGATGTGTTTTGAGAGGCCTTTTCAAGTGGCCATTTCATCTGTGCTAATTGATAATTCTCCATGACTAACACACCACTGACTGGCCTTTGAGCCACGCTAGCTGGTGATTTATAAAGATCTTAGAACCAGAAAGAAATAAAATGGGAGAACAAGAGGCTCAGCTGGTGTGCATTAATTCAAGCTTGTCAGCCACTTGCTCTAAAGAGATGTCTGTAAATAAAAAAACAACTAGCAGTGAGAGCGTTGGAAGACAACAGAATTTTATTGAAATAGGCGAAAACATTCTAAAAAACTTATTTACATCTGTTATTTGCAAAATATGTTAACTTCAGAATCCTAAACTCAAGTCAAGTGCCCTTTCTCCACAGATTTCTTTCTTTTTTTTTCTTTACACCTGTGGTTTGCAACATTTCACTTTTCAGTTAAAGTTACACTAACCAGTTTCCTGCTAATCGCCCTACTTGTTAAAAGGTGAATTACAACGGCCACAAAAAACTTTGGTACGTTCTTGCTGTGTCTGTCATGTTCTGTGTCCCCTTGGTCCCCAGCCCCCTCCTGTTCTTCCTCTGCGTTCCCCTCATGTGTCCCCTTGTGCTCTGCGTGTCCTTATACTTGCCCAGTCCACTCAGGTTCTCCTCATGTGTCTTCTTGTGTTACCCAGCTCCCTCTAGGCTTCCCTCTATGGCGCGGTATGGGGGCCAAAATTAAGACTACTGCCCAGCAGCAGGAGGCTATAGAAGTTCCGAAGCAAACTACTGATCTGATTAATGATAAGCTGGCGCTGCTTACTGAGAAGTAGCACCTTTACCGGCGTCACTACTAGATATGCTAGGGACTAGCTGCCCTCGGCTGGTCATTGACTGGATCTCACACTCCCTCTGCTGTCTATTAGCATGGATAGGCTAGCGTTAGCCTGGACGGGCTGGTGTTAGCCATGGAGAGGCTAGCCATTAGCGTGCCTAGGCTTGCCACTAGCTGGATTTCCTACCTCCTCGACGGACCATTAGCATGGATAGGCTGGCGTTAGCATCGGAGAGGCTAGCCATAAGCGTGCCTGCTTCGGAACTTCTATAGCCTCCTGCTGCTGGGCAGTAGCCTCCTGCTGCTGGGCAGTAGTCTTAATTTTGGCCCCCATACCGCGCCATATCCCTCATGTTTCCTCCTAGTCACTCCCTTGAAAATTCCCATTTGTTTGCATTAATCCTCCTCACCCCTCTAGTCATTAGTTGTTTATCTTTGCCCTTAGTTTCTAGGTTTAGTTATTTAGGGTTTTATAGGTTATGGTTTATCTTCCCCTCTGCTTTCTTCTTCTTCTTCTTCTTCTTCTTCTTCTTCTTCTTCTTCTTCTTCTTCTTCTTCTTCTTCTTCTTCTTCTTCTTCTTCTTGTTTATTGGCGGGTGGCACCTAACTTCTAGGTTCATTTCCACCACCTACTGTGCTGGAGTGTGAGTCGCAGTAAGAGCGTATCAAAAAAAATAAATAAATAAAAACTAAATTCTATTCAACAAACCACTGAGTTTTCCTCTGCTTGTTCTTTCCCCATTTAGTTTATTGATTACACCTGTCTTCCCTCTAGACCTCACTCCTCACACCTGTCACCTGTTCCCCTGATTGCTTCCCTCTGTGTTTAAAAGCCCTGTCTTGTCCCTCAGTGTTTATTGGTCCATTGTCTGTGTCAGCATCGTTTTGTTTCCCCACCTGGTCTCTAGTTATCTGCTCAGAAAGTGAGCTTTTTTGGGTTTTGTCAAGGATTTAGATATTTGGCTTGGCTTCCTGCCGCTTTGGAGTTTGTTTTTGTTCCCCATCCTAATAAAAGGAATTTTTATTTTACATCCGCTTCTGCCTCGTGTCGTTCCGGGTGTTCTGCATTTTGGGTCCTAACCTCCTGCTCTCAACGTCACGGTGTACTTCTGATTCCATTTTTGGTTCTTTTTTAAAACACAGAAAAGGTTTCTCTTTACCTTGCTGACAGTTTTGTTTGCGGCTCCTTTAGAGCTGATGGTGACGTCACTTCCTACTCTGTTTATCCGCAGGCAGCAGAGGACGTTGTCGCCCTCTGCTGCCCGTTCTCCCCTCTCCGATGATGCAGTCCCATACGCGATCCAATGTGTAAACCCCATCGTCTCTGTTCATGGTCCCGCATCCACGTCTCCTTATCTCTATGGCTTCTTTTCTCCATCTTTTGTATTTCTGTTGTTCGGTGTTTATGATCCTTGTGTTGTCCCAGTCCATTATATGGTTTTCTCTTGTGCAGTGATCTGTTACGGCTGGCTTCTTTATTGTGCTTTCTGCTTCTTGTTTTGCTGCTCTTGTGCGTCTTCGACTTGTTTCTCACTCACACTCCTTTCTATGTTCCATTGTTCGTGTGTTGAGTTGGCGTCCGGTTTCTCCTATGTGTGTTTTCTTGCAGAGTTTGCATGGGATTTCGTAAATGATTCCACATTTATGTTATGTTTGGGTTGGGGTGGGGGGGATGATGATGGGGTTTACACATTGGATCGCGCATGGGACTGCATCATCAGAGAGGGGAGAGCGGATAAACAGAGTAGGAAGTGACGCCACCATCAGCGTCAGTTCTGAGGATGTTTGCAGCCGCAAACGAAATTGTCAGCACGGTAAAGAGAAACCTTTCCTGTGTTTTAAAAAAGAACCAAAAATGGGGCCTCAAACAACCTTGCTGCAGCTAGTGCTAACAACGAGCTAAGACTAGCATGAGCCATCTGATACATATATACATCTGAAATAAACCACTTCAAGTAAAACGATCCACACTGCTGGGCAGAAATGTTATTACTTACAAGTCCAGTACCAACAAAGCCAGGTCATCATCAGTCTGGGATTTTGTATTCTCGTTTAGCTACCTCAAACTAGTGAAGGCTGTGACAATGTTCACTCTGGTTTTAGCTCTTTGCTTCATCTCCAAGGACATTACTCTCTTTCTTTTATGCCCCGGCTCTGCCGTGATGATAACAACAAAGCAAACTTCTTTTTTTCTTCTTCTTGTGTTTTTTATTGATGGTCGGCAAACTTAAAAAGCTAACCTTTACATTAGTTATTGACATCGTAAACAGCTAACAGCCATAAAGCAGGCAAAGAGCGCCCCCTAGGGCGTCGACCCGTTCCACAAAACCGTTAAGTGCTGTTTCTGGTCAGCAGAGAGCTGCAGAGGGCTGTCCAATGGGACGCGTGTATACTTACACAATCACTGAACTCAACTTTTAAAGGATTGGTTAAAGTGTTAAAAACTGTTTAGTGACGCTTTAAAACCAGTGAAGTTTCTTATGCAAATTTCTGTTTTGTTGTTGGCACTTGAAACAGTTTTCAGATTTTTGGTTCAGTCAGTTTGATTTAGTTGCATGAGATTTTACCTCAAGTCCCCAGCACTTGAGGTAAAATCTCATCTGTGAAAACATAATAAACAAAATGTGATTTTTTTTTAATGTGTGCAGCAGTGTGTTCGGGATGTGAGCTTTCATGTAGTCATTTTAGAATCTGCTGATGATTCTCTTCATTCTGGTGGCTGTTGTGAAAGTGGTAAATAACTGTGCTTAACCTTCAGCGCGTCTGTTTTAAACACATTTACTTTGTGTTTGTGAATCAGAAGACGATACTACAGTCATTTTCCTCAGCCACGGTTCTTGCACCTCGCTGCTGGGATTTATTCCCATTCAGACGCCGTGTACTGATGTTGAGTGATAATGCATGACTCAGCGAGTGCTCTGATTCAGACGTTGCACACCGAACTAAGAAAATGTGCTTTTATAGTCATCCCCTGTATCTTTGAGGGCACTTTCATGCCGAGATTGCAAAATATTCCACTTTAACTGTGACCACGTAATCTAACACCTCACCAGCTTTACATCCAAACTCAACTCCTGCCTCTGACACGCGTCCCCAAACAAAGACAGGTTTGACTCTTTGGGTAGTTGTGAATGCTCCTGTTCAAGTGATCTACAACATTCTGCATTTATTTGTTCCAACTCCAGTTACATTTTAAAAAAAGTCTTCAAAGACTGAACGTGTAATATGTCTCTTGGTATGGTGGCGGTTGTGCAAGACTTTCTTCATCCTTTTTATGCCTTTTGTTCCCTATTTACCCATATTTTTTAAATATGGGAACTGTGCAGTGCATTCTGCTGAGTTTTGCATTGTGTAATTTAGCTTATTAGCCTATTTATTTGTGGGTATCTTATAAAAGCAGCACAAATGGTTAAACTGATGAATTTAAACAGTTTTTAAAGCCTAAACAGACACAAACATTGCAAATGCAAATGTTTTCTGGTTCTCTGACTTCAATTTTTAGGAAGATTTCTCACATTTTCTAGTCTGTTGAAGGCAAAGAAGAAATGATGAAACGTGTAATTAGTTTCGTGAGTCCAGTCAAATTTATTCTTGAATGTTTCTGTATTGTAAGATTTTGTTAAACATTATGTAGACGTTTTGTCAGAAATGTCTAATTGTCATTGTGTTGTTTTTTTCTGGTTGACAGGTTATTCAGTGCGATTTTGGAGCAGGCCACAAAAGGAGACGGGGCCACTCCTATTGGAGGGAAGGCAGCAGGCTTCGATGTCAAGGCTCTGAGGGCCTTCAGAGTACTCCGACCCCTCAGGCTGGTCTCTGGAGTACCCAGTAAGTACTGCTGGGGAGAAAAAGGAAAACAAACTCGGGTAATCTCAGGATCAGGTGTGAAAGGTGATTGGGAGTGGTGGTGGGGAAAATGAACCTTATATTGGAGCCGACACTGGAGTTTGATGCCGTCATCAGCGATGTGCAAACACACTCAGTAGACTTGTGCTATCTCAGTAACTGAGACACGGGCTGCAGTAGATGACTTATCTGTCGGATCACAGAAATCAAAAATCCAGAAAGCTGGACGACACAAAAGAAACGGCCTCTGTTGTATGCGTGCTTGTGTTGTAAGTTTAACCTAAATTCTGGTTTGTGCATTTATTTGGTGCAAACACTCACTAAACGTTTTATAAATATAAAAAAAACAAGTTATTTTAATTGAAACAACACATTTCAGAACTAATTTACAATAAGTGATCTTCCTTGTGGTTTGCCTGAAGGCTCAACAATGCTCACTGGAAAACGAATGTCCTTTAAGCTGATATATGTAGCTAGTTTCACTTTATACCTATGTGTGTGTGTGTGCGTGCGTGCGTGCGTGTGTGTGTGTGTGTGTGTGCGTGCGTGCGTGCGTGCGTGCCTGTGTGTGTGTGTGTGTGTGTGTGTGTGTGTGTGTGTGTGTGTGTGTGTGTGTGTGTGTGCGCGTGTGTGTGTGTGTGTGTGTGTGTGCGCGTGTGTGTGTGTGTGTGTGTGTGTGTGTGTGTGTGTGTGTGTGTGTGTGTGTGTGTGTGTGTGTGTGTGTGTGTGTGTGTGTGCGTGTGTGTGTGTGTGTGTGTGTGCGTGTGTGTGTGGAACAGGTTTACAGGTAGTGTTGAACTCCATAATAAAAGCCATGGTTCCCCTGCTCCACATTGCCCTCCTGGTTCTCTTCGTCATCATCATCTATGCCATCATTGGCCTGGAACTCTTCATGGGCAAGATGCACAAAACCTGCGTTCACAACCAAACAGGTACACACACACACACACACACACACACACATGCACGCTGCACTTTGAGCTTCAACAGGAAACAGAACTTGTCACAATGACGTTCGACTGGCGTGTTCTTGAATCTGCAAAGACGATCCATCATGCATCCGGGCAGGGGCAGAACGACCGTGTGCCTCTAACAGTTCAATGAATTATTCACAACATCATTTACTTTTTTCTGAGTGTGAATGAGTCAAACAATTAGTGAAACGGCAGCTGCCATAAATGATTGAAACAAAAGGTGTTTGGTTATAAATGGACCTGAGTGTTGTTACAGTGATGTTATTGGTCCCAGGAGAGGCATTAGCTTAGCGTGGGTTAAGTGCCTGTAGATGACTCTCCCATGCATCACCGTGAAGAGTTTATTTTGCAGAGTTCCACACTTTTTTACACGTAGGCGGTTGTTCATTTATTGCATCTGCTTAACCTTGAGGTAGTTCTGGTCTTTATTTTGTTTTCTTAATATAAATGTTATAGAAATTCTTTGACTTTTAAACTTAAGCTGAGCATAGAGAATCACCAATATGAGGAAAAGTTAGGGCATTTGTTTTAAAGACAAGCCAGAGAAAAGCGCTTGGGTTCAAACAATCCCTTCTTGAGACTGTTTTTTTTCTATTAGTAATGTCTGAAAGCATGTGCTGCCAGCTGTCCTGTCTCAAACTAAAAGCGTCAGCTATCTGACAAAATCAGAAGTACCGATAAAGGCTCTCTGCGTATTTACACTCCGTTTAAAAAAATCTCACCACAGACCTCACTGCGGAGGAGAAGCCAGCGCCGTGTGCGCCCGATGGAGCGTACGGTCGGCACTGTATGCAGAACGCAACAAAGTGCAAAGCAGGATGGGAAGGCCCGAATGACGGCATCACCAACTTTGACAACTTTGCTTTTGCCATGCTGACGGTGTTCCAGTGCATAACCATGGAGGGCTGGACGGACGTGCTGTACTGGGTGAGCCGGACACCACAACTGTGTGTGTGTGTGTGTGTGTGTGTGTGTGTGTGTGTGTGTGTGTGTGTGTGTGTGTGTGTGTGTGTGTGTGTGTGTGTGTGTGTGTGTGTGTGTGTGTGTGTGTGTGTGTGTGCACATGAAGCAGGTAGCCTACAAGCTCTACCCCCTGCCACTGTTTCTGTAACAACTGCAGCCTTTAGTAAATGCAGACACAGCATGTTTCCTAATTAATAAGTTCATCAAATATCTTTAAGTTTTTCAAATTTTCCTTCATGTTTTTTCCACTTGATGTAAAAAGAAAATCTGGCAGAAATGCACAGACAGTAGTTTAGATTTTAGGTGTTTTAAAGCTCGGAATAGTCTAAAAATTCTGTTAATGATGTTTTTGAAGCATTTCCTGAAAATGAATGTCCTGAAAGCAGTCGTAAAAGTCCCACTGAGCGGTTTTCTTTTAGAACAGGACTTTTCAACAAGCTTTAATTAGGAGCTAAAGTTTAACATTTATTCTGACAGCAGATGTTTTTCTGTTCTTAATTGTAGATAATAAAGGTCCTGCCCTACAAACACTAACAAACAGATTCACCCACCCACACACACACACACACACACACACACACACACACAGTTTTAACCCTCTCACTACCACACGCATCAGCAGCTTGTAACCAGCACGCCTCTTGTTTCTCTTTACCCTTGCACACCTTGCAAATCTGCAACGCCTCCCTCCAGAGTGTTAACACACATTCAGAGCTGGATTTCTGCTGCACAACCATTTCATTTACGTCTGTTTTTTCTTGCCGAACCTTTTCAAACTTCTTTTCTCACGTTTCGTTTTTGTACACCACCTCACTAACCTTTGCTACCTCCAGTTGCTTCACCCTCCTCCTAACGCCTTCTTTTTCCATTTCTCTTCTGCCCTCTTGTCTCCCTCAGATGCAGGATGCTATGGGTTATGAGCTGCCGTGGGTCTATTTTGTCTCTCTCGTCATCTTCGGCTCTTTTTTTGTTCTCAACCTCGTTCTGGGTGTGTTGAGCGGGTAAGAGCTAATACTGTTGTCATGTGTGTGTGTGTGTGTGTGTGTGTGTGTGTGTGTGTGTGTGTGTGTGTGTGTGTGTGTGTGTGTGTGTGTGTGTGTGTGTGTGTGTGTGTGTGTGTGTGTGTGTGTGTGTGTGTGTGTGTGTGTGTGTGTTTGTGTGGCTTCACTACTTATGATGCTGTAAGTAATTGTGTATCAAGACTCCCTTACATCATTTCAAAAGTGAACGTTTAACATCTGATTCAGCCACAGAGAAGGGTTCAGCTGGAGAAGGGTGAAGCCCGCTACTCTTCATCAGTGAACTGAACAAAATCTTTCACTCTCGTGCCTTTCTGCTCCAGTCAATCAGCCTTTTCTCCCAACCTGGGAGAAAATCATGACACACACACACGTGCACACACACACACACACACACACACGCACACACACACACACATACTCTCTATGTCTAACAGTTACGTTCACATCTTAAACCTGGGGCCCACATCCTGTCTCCTACGTGAAGGACACACAGACACAAAAGTCCCCGAGATGTCATGCTTTCTTTTCCAGCAAGTGTAATCACACACTTTTTATATATGTGTTGCCGTATGTGTACTCCATAAATGTGTGTGTCTCATAGAATCAAAGACGTGTGCAGGTTTTGTATTCCTGTGCAGTGTGTTTTGTTCCACTAAGTGCCGCTCCACCAGGCAAGCTTGATGTTTGTACTTTTTTTTTCACCCTTCTCCTGCCACGTCACAACGTTTTTGTACAAGCACCTCCCGGCCTGCATGGACACGGGGGGGGGGGGGGGTATAAATAATTCACCCCTCAGGTCAGCCGTTCAGGTGGAACGCTAAAAAAATTCCTGCACAACAGGGAAAACACAACAAGTAACAACATATATATATATATATATATATATATATATATATATATATATATATATATATATATATACACACTGTATATTATTCAGATGCCAGAGCCCAGTCTGGAGGAAACGCGGCATTAAAGATGGAAGTTATGGGAATGGCATATTTTTCATGCCTTGAATCTTTAGGAGTTTCCACATCTCCCATGTATGAATTAAACTAGTAAAGTAATCCTAGCAATTTGCCTTTAAATAATTTCAATAAGAATGTATTTATCTTTTAAATCTAATAACTGGGCATGTGACTCTTTTTTTGGTTTCAGATCAAATTTTCAATAATTTAGAAAAAAGGAGAGAGTTGATGTTTTGTCACGAGGGCTGTAACTGGATGCGGTCCTTGGGAGTCTTGCTGCACAATCTGTCCACGTCTGCAGCTGCAGTGTTGTTTCTCAACAGTGATTAAGTATGAAGTAAGGTTGTTGGAGTGTGTTTAAAGGCCTTTCCACTGACAGCCATCTTTTTTCAGAGAACCATGTTTGTTCACCACCTTTCTTTGATTGATTGAACTCTGAGAGGAGTTGTTTTGTTTATCATGTGTCCCTCTCAAAGCCTCATTTAATCCATACTGTTTATAAGGTCAACAAGTCTATTTTTCTCTTATTTCTCACATCCACATGAATCCTTGGCTGATACTCTGTTTCCACTGTGTTCTAGCAGTGCTGGGAAACACGGAGGGTCTAATTCCTTATTTTGCTTCTTTATTCCCTCTTTCTTTCATTTTAATTCCTTTTTTTGCTCCATCTTCTTTTTCCTCACATTTCATCCATTTGCTTTACCTTTCAACTCTCCATGCTGCTCTCCTCGGTCCATCTCTACATCTCCTCCCAGGTGAATGACGCTGTAGGTTACAAGTGGCCCTGGGTGTATTTTGTCACCTTAATCATCATTGGATCCTTTTTTGTGCTTAATTTGGTTCTGGGGGTGTTGAGCGGGTAAGGGCACGGTTGAAAGATTATATTGACATAACTTAATTTTCAGATTCTGCAGAAGATCTGCTGATCCCTCCTTATTTACTTTTATGTTTAGTAAATGCGAGCATGCGTAGGAATGTGTTTCTGTGCAGCATTTGGCCGTGCTTGTGCAGTCTGACAGAAGTCCTGGACCTCTCCCTAGTGAACAGTGTAAACTGCTCATAGATTTTCGCTGACTGTAGTGGAATCACGGACACATCTGGCTTCAAACCCATTGAGACTTTTGGGCATTCTCTCTCTCTCTCTCTCTCTCTCGCCCTCTCTGACTACAAGGCTGTTTCTGGAGAATAGCACTACCATCATAAATAGTAGTTTGTGGTGAAAAACGCAGACATTCGTGTTTAACCAACAGAAATATCGAGGAGACTAATCCCGTGGTAAAACGTGATAACTTCTGAGGAAATTATCCTAATTGATCTCATTAGGGTTCCAACTTCTGAATATTGTTGATGAGTTAATGTTTCATCACATCCCGCTTCGTCTGATGGGTTAATCCAGTGTGACTGGCGGTGACACGCCTCTTCCCCGCTGACTGACCGGATTTCGACTTGACACTCCTGATGCTGAGACAGCATTATTGTTGGAGAAAAAACCGTGTTAGAGGTATATCTTGTCCAAACAGCTTGGAGGGGTTTGGCTATTTGACTTGTTTTCTGACTTCTGACTAATGATGCTGTCAGCACACTACACAGGCTGACCTTTTAGCTACTGGTTCCTCCATGGTCTGTGTGCAAGACTCGGATTGGTGTTATAACTAATGGCTTTAGCGAGGATGAGAACGGCCGTGCTCCAATTCAGGAACATACTCATTGGATGTAACTCTGTCAGGATGGGATGGTAAATATGGGGAGGGCGGTCTGAAGAAAGATGAAGGATGACTAGTTGTAGAGCTCATTTCTAACATGAAGGGGAGGCAGCGAGCAGAAGAAGTGAGCCTGGCACCTCAGATTTTTAGACGTACAAAAACAAATCAATCAAACCCATGTTGTCTGCTAATGCTCTGGTAAGCAAGGCAATGGTGTTTTGTCCTAATTCTCATTGATTTGTATTTGAGAATGCAATCTGCCTATTTGTGGATCTGTCAAACTTCTAAATGTCACAAATAAACACACAAATGAAGCTTTGAGTCCACTTTAATCCAGTCTTCATTTGGATTGTGCGAAATCTGATTAGGAATATTTAATCTGACGTTTAAAACATTTAGACAGACCCACTAAATGATTTAAATCTCTGAAGGATGGTACTAGATTAATCAAAATATATATTTTTCTCCTCATAATGAAGAATTGATCTCACATGAGTGAATAACTTTTAATTCATATTTTATGTTAAGGTTTCTGCATTTATCTTTAGTTTTGCTGCAGTTAAGATAAATTGTACAGCATCATGACTGCAGCTAAGTCACGTGATCCTCTTGATCAGTCAGTAGTGGATTCCAAGTTTACCTCCTCACCAGTGCAGCAGGCTTATTGACCAGCATCCTGCTGTGTGCATCAGTTTAAACTGTTTATCGATCGGTAATTGGATGCAAATCGTTGACAAATAGACTTGTACTAAAACTGTAACATTATTAGATTTCCTATATGAGGTTAGCAGAAAGGATTCTCCATGAAAATAACGCACAGAACATTTCTAAATAATTCGAATAATTAAAATAAATTCATTAGATTTTTTCCTAATGACTTGGATTCATAACACAAGTTTTCAGAATGGCACAAACGTCACAAAGTTTGCAGATTCAGAGTTTTATAACATTTTTGTCTTCCTTCCACAACCGTAGGGGAAAAAAAGTATTTTTGTTTCTTAAAAAATTGGAGAAACAAAAACAGGTATACCTAAAACCTTAAGGCTCACCCACCATATTGACACTTTTAGGGGCCTGTTTAATGGTGGATGTGGACATGGAGCTGAAGCACAGCAGGGAGGGAGTCATCTGCAAGCCAAAGTCTTTTTTGAGTGAAGTTCTCCCCATCTCAAGGTTTTGCTTCGAGACTGATGCTTCTGGGAAACTCCAGTATTGCATCTGCATTTGCACACTAACATCTTTCATTCTAAGCAGATCTCTGCTCTCTTTACTGTTTATTTTTTCTTTGCAGCTTTTCCTCCCTGCTGCAAGTGTAATCTTTCATCAACTCACAATTAAGTCCAATTTAGTAAAACCTTCAGTCTGGATTTTCAGATTCTTTTTCTTGTTTCCTTTCCTCTTTTCCTCTTCTTTTTACCCTCTTCTTCTATCCCAATCCTTCTACCTTGCTTCCCCCTTTTTCCAGAGAGTTTTCCAAGGAAAGAGAGAAAGCCAAGGCACGTGGTGACTTCCAGAAACTTAGAGAAAAACAGCAGCTGGAGGAAGACTTAAAGGTAGGCCTGTGTGTTTGTGTACATTCAGCTTAACCCAGATTCACAAAATTAGAATAGAATTTGTCTAATTCATCATCATTAGTTATAGTCGCATGTCTAACAGAGCTAATAAAGTAATCAGTTATTAAAGGTGTGATTCACTGAAAAAACATTTTAAAATTCTTCTTTCTGATTGAAATCAGTTACTCTGAGTTTTTCATGCAAGTTGTACATGAAAATAGTCTCCTACACCTATCTCCTGCATTAGCGTCTGAAAGAAAGTGGACGGTGAAATTTTAGGATTTGAAAATCCTGACAGATCTACGTCACACTGTCACTAAACATTCATGGACTCACCCATCTTGACTCGCGATGGGGAAGGTTGTTTTTGGTTTAGCGTCCAGGAAACAGTAGAGAATGTCTCGGCTAGTAGAAGCTAACCGTTAGCATTAGCAGCTCCACCACACAGCAGAACTCCTCCAGGCTTGTGTTATTTGTGGAAATAAAACATCCATGGTGTAAGTCAGTGGTGTTATCCAGCACGAGGCGAGATGTCCAAATGTCAGATAAAAGACTCCAAAACCTGCCGTCCGAAGCTCAGCTGTGATGTGGCTCACTTCTAGTTCCTGGAAATGGTGCACGAATGTTTTTTGCCCCCTGAGTATGACTTGCAAGGCATTTATTCCTACCAGAGCAGTGGTACCCACTTCTGGTCTTGGAAAGATACCAGCTCTCCAGGACTAGGGGTGAGTACCACTGTATTAGCAACACATTCTCACTCCCAGCGCATCAAAAACAAACGCTGGGTCAGCCACCCTCCACGTCAGACCCCAGACCCCAAAAGTGCCCTTTTTCGTTACTTATGTGCGAAAAGGGGTTTTTCCCTTTTGCAACTGCAGCGTAAAACTGACGTGATGGGATATCCGCTGATGCGGCACCGAATCAGCTCATTTAACCGCACCTAAACCTTAACGTTTCACTATTTTTAACCTTCCCCTCTCCCTCATCCTAACCTTAACCCTCTTGCTACCTAAAACGTTACTCTGTCATGGTCTGCATCTGTGTCTTCCTTCATGTGTCTCCTGATGTTTCTCCATCCCTCTCTAGATTCCCTTCTGTGTCTCATAGCGCCCTCATGTGTCTTTTGTCTGCGTCTCAGTTAAAGTGTCTTATTTTGTTACCCTTTTAAGATCATTCCTCCCAGGTCAGCTCCAGCCTCTTTGTCCTCAGCTCAGTGTATGTGTGTGTGAGTGTATTTGTGTGTGTGTGTGTGTGTGTGTGTGTGTGTGTGTGTGTGTGTGTGTGTGTGTGTGTGTGTGTGTGTGTGTGCGCGCGTGTGTGTGTGTGTGTGTGTGTGTGTGTGTGTGTGTGTGTGTGTGTGTGTGTGTGTGTGTGTGTGTGTGTCCTGTTTGGTCCTGTTTTCCCCTTTTAGATAAATTATTGTCACCTGTCATCCCTCCAGCCCTCACCCCACACACCTGCTGCCATTTTCCCTAATTACTCCTCCCTGTGTATATAAGCCCTGTCTTGTCTCTGTCTTGTGTCGGTCCATTGTTGTATTTCCGTCAGTGTTTGTTCGTGCTCAGTCTGAGCTTTTTTGTCTCTCGGTCTTCGTGCTCTTAGTGAGCTTTTGGTCTCCAGTTGTTGGTGCTCTAAAGAGAGCTTTGGGTGTCCTGTCCTCCAGCACTTTTGGACTTTTGGCTCGCTGCCATTTTGGATTTATTTTTGTTTCTTCCTAAATAAAAGGATTTTTACTTTTACCAACTTCTGCCTCGAATCATCCTGGGTATCTGAATATTTGGGTCCTAAACATCCCCACAATGTGACATACTCTCACTGTGATCAAGCGTTTGTTTCCCATGCATTCTGACTCTGACAGTCAGAGTCTGACTGTGAATTTTCGTATTTGCCGCCCAAGGGGAACGTTAGAACATACCATCTGGCGAGGGGGAGGTTACAAATACCCTCTACTTTTAACTTCCACTGTGGTAGTTGAAACCTCCCGTTCGCGTTGGCTCGGTCCAAACTCGACCAATGACGAGGCGGCTCCCGCCGTTCACTTCATAGAGCCGGCTTTTAGAGCGATCGACACATCACTAACGTGTTCACTAGCAAGATGGTTAAGGTTAGGATAGGGGTGAGGGGAAGGTTAAATAAGAGGATAAGGTTAAGTTGAGGTACAATGAGCTTGTTTGGTGCCCTGGCAGCGGACATCCCATCGCGTCAGTGTAACGCTGCTTTGGGATCTGCAGTCAAAAAAAGGAAAAACCCCTTTTCGCACATAAGTAATGAAAAAGGGCACTTTGGCGTCAGGGGTCTGACGTGGAGGGTGGCTGACCAAGCGTTTGTTTTTGACACGCTGGGAGTGAGAATGTTTTGGTATTAGAGACCACTGCAAATGGATTGATTAAACGAGGTACCACACCTTTAAACTTAGATGGTATCAAATTCAGACTCATGTTAAGTTGAAACATTTTGCAGATGAACAAACCTCCACATAGTTGTCTGAATATTTAGGGAGAAGCCTGAGAGCTTTCTTCTCTGATAGCTAATCAATGTTTCCCTTGTGTGTTTGTAGGGCTATTTAGACTGGATCACTCAGGCTGAAGACATCGACCCAGAGAATGAAGAGGAGGGCTTAGACGATGACAAACCCAGAAACCGTGAGTACTTCCACTCAACAGTAAAAATAAGCAAAATGGAGCCATCATTTAGTTGCCATTTGTAATTTGTTGAGTGTGATATTTGAATTGTTGCATGGTTTAAATCGATGCACCTGGTGATACGTTGTGTGAGGCGTAACACATTTGTTATACGTGTGTAAAGACATGCGTTTTCCTTTCATGAATGGAGAAAAGTGGTTGACTTTCTGGCAGTACGACTGCAGGTGGAAGATATTCCAGCTAACGGCAGGTTTTGTTTGAAAATCTGCCTGTGGTTTAAAACCTGTTTAGATATTAGTGGAATGTGTCAGACTGCAGCTAATAGCCTCTGGAAACACACAATCCTGTGTGTATATGCACTCTCTGTGTGTGTTCTTGTGTTTCAGCAGAAATGTACAAAACAAATTAACACCCTGTCTCTGTCAACAACACTTTTAAAGAGAGAGAGAGAGGCGCATGCACACGAGCCACGGGACTTTCCAGGACACAGCCATGTTTGCTGGGAGGAGGAGTAAATCCTCTGAACCTGAAAGTTAGATTTAAAAAAGGCTAAATTATAACTGAGAAAAGGACAGAAAGAAGGAGACAGTGACGCAGAGCTCGTACTGTCAGCTGTTCTGTAAGAGCTTGAAACACAGCTGGTTCTATGGACACTTGAAATGAATGAATGAATGAATGAATGAATGAATGAATGAATTGATTAATTAATGCATGAATGAATGCATGAATGAATGAATGAACAATGATGTCTGCTTATACAGAGATTGCGTGCATTGTGAAAACCATCTGCACACGGTCTGCAGCTTCTACAGCGTGCTGCTGGTTCATTCGGAGAAACACTGTTGGCATGTCGGGGGAAGAATTAAGAGTTCATCTACTGAGGAGTTTATCTTTCAGGGAATCTCAGGAAATCAACGTGATTAAAGAAGGAGAGACGCTGTTAGTGTGAAAATCACTAAGGTGGCTTATCCGTAACACATTCATATGTGCTCGCCTGTTAGCATTGTGTTCATCAGTACTTATTGGGCTGGCAAAATCCCTGCAAATATCCCGGTTTAGGCTGGCACTAACAAGCAAATAAATACAGTATGTGGCCAATTTAGAAAATGTCACATTATAATATTGTGATGCCTCTTTTCTTCCCATTTTACAGTTTCAGTCCCAGGTCTATTATCTGCACACAAGCTGCATTTATATAAGTGGAAACCAAACAAAAATGGCCACTGCTTCATCAGAAAGCAGATAATGTTGTTTCATGTATAGCGTAGGAATAAAAAAGCACTTATAAAGCAAGGAGCAGTACGATTAGGTGTATTAAACAGCATTACTCAGTCCATCAAGTGTTGATGATCTGACAAAGTGATGAATACTCATGATCCAGAGTTGTACTCCAGAACGATCCATCAACCCTCTGTTTGTGGGAATGAAAAATCAAGCCACTTGCTCTTTGAATTGCTTTGCCGCCATCCCCCCGATGGATAGAGCCCCCCGTTGGAAGATGGACGAGAGTGGTTTGTTCCTGCTGCCCGGGACATTTTGCACGGGCCCGTGTGTTCCCAGCATACCTGCCCTAAGAGGTGATTGGAGACTCGGGGAATAGATCGCAAGATTTGGAAGAGCAAAATAAAGACAGAAGAATAGAAATAAAGTGGCTTTGAGAGAGAGAGTGTGTGTGTGTGTGTGAGAGAGAGAGAGAGAGAGAGAGAGAGAGAGAGTGTGTGTGTGAGAGTGTGTGAGAGAGAGAGAGTGTGTGAGAGAGAGAGTGTGTGTGTGTGAGAGAGAGAGAGAGAGAGAGAGAGAGAGAGAGAGAGAGAGAGAGAGAGAGATGCTACCTGGTTCTATAATCATTCATTTATCTGTCCATGTTAACAAAAAGCCTAAAACGTGTGTGTCTTCGTAAAGGTTTCATTATGGGATGGCAGAATGAGGGTTTCATCACCCGACAGTAACTGCAATTCTTCTGAGATAAAAACTTGATTATTTCTTCTGAATTTAAATTTGAAATCTGTGAAAGATGCCATCTGGTCGTTTAGATTGTATTTAAATGTGTGTGTGCCTTTTACAGCAGGGCTTGTTTTGATCCACCTTCTTCTAAGGATTGGATTTAGTTCATCATAAATGTTAAAGGCGTCTCATTTGTTATTTAGTGATAATCACGTCTATTGTTTTCATTTCTACTACATTAATCGGCTTTATTAGAAAATACTCCATTTAGAAGCAGTGCAATTACTGTACTGTGTATGATATATTCATGTTTCATCAGCTGATCCCTCAGTCCTGCCATCCCAGAAGCACAATGCATGAATTGTGTTTTGGTTTATCCTGCATGCTCTCACCCTCTGCCATCCTATCGCATGTTGTCATCTTGTTTCGTTGTTGCTGCAGTAGAAATGTCCTCAGCTCGTCTTGCCAAGAAGACCAGAAAGCTTGCTTGGTTCAGTCACTCTGCTGACTCTCAGGACAGTTTCTGCATCTGTGTGCTTTTGTCTTTGTGTTTACTTGGGTTCAGGAACATTTTGAGACTGTTTAAATCTCAGCTATAGACTTAAAGGGCTTCCAATTAAAGCATTTTATTTACATTTGGTTCACAGTGAGGGCTCTAAGACGTGTGTATGGATGCAGCTACAGGGATAGATAAAGCTTCCTGCTAAGTCCATCTAGAAGAGTGACACTTTCTATTTGTTTTAAAATGACATTTTAACGAATTCAACGTCATTTTCAGCTGCTGCTGGTGTCTAACTGACAGATCAGCACGTTGAGGAAAAAAGGTTAATTTGTGACATGACACAACATTTTTCTGACCTGAACAATTAGAACAGGATGTGAGTTTTTAGAAGAAGGTATCAGATGTTTTTTATCAGCAGTGTCAGGATGTAAAGGAGCTGTTTCCTGTAACGAATATCGCTGCTGTCACAGTTATACCTTTGCTGTCCCACCAGGTCATCGTTTCATGATTTAATGCTGAATATCATGTTGCTTACACGTACTTATCTGGTTTTTGTTAAATCTCTTTAACGTGGTGGAGAATCTAAGGAATACGTCAGGCCATTGTCAGTTCTATTTGTTTTAATTGTTGCATTAATAATCACATAATAAATGCAGCTTCTTATAATGTGCCATGTTGCCATTTGCCAATAAGTAATAACTATTATATCTGTATTGATGCATTAAAGGGTTTAAAGAGCTCCGAGTGTGTGTGTGTGTGTGTGTGTGTGTGTGTGTGTGTGTGTGTGTGTGTGTGTGTGTGAGAAAAATCAGAATACACAAAATAGTGTGTTTTATATTTGTCTTTGCCACTTTTAATCTAATTTGTTTTACAAACACTGAACATCAGTCACTGCTTGCGTTTTTGTTAGACACATTTTGTGTATTCTTTATTTCTCTTATTGCACAGATGATTCCATTCAATGGTCATTGTTCATTTTCATTTCAATCACTGCAACAAGCAATAAAATAAACACTGTGACTTCAGATCTAAACTGTTTAAAGAGAAACTTAGCATTTTCGGCTTGCTTTTAGCAGCTTTTGGAGTCAATTTTAACTCACTGGCATAAAACTAAAACAGAAACTCTCCTTCTTGCTGTGCTTTTGTATTTTTTAAGATCTTAATCCAACTGCTGAAATTTCTCCTCAGCTTTCATTAGTTTCCACAAGAGCGGTTCATCTCTAAATCAAACAAATCAGGTGTGTTCGCAAACAAAATCATGCAGGAATTGTGCTGGAAGCAGCCTCCAGCACCGGCATGTCGGCTAGCCACTTTAATAACAGAGTTCCTGGTAAATAACATGACAAAGGTTCTGAGAGGAGGAAATGTGACCACAGGGAAAGGCTGTAGAGTGACAGCAACCCCATACGCAGATTCAGAGCGCTGGGTGATCACAAACAGGCAATTTATTCCACAAGCTATGAGCAGCTAGCTGACAGGGCCGGAGTCGGGAGCGCCGGTCGGCAGCACCAGCTGGCTGGCAGCGCTGCTCAGTGGCAGCTGGGATCCACACAGCGCTCTGACGATCTGATGTAGATACGTTACTTAAGGGGAGCGGTCCAGATACTCTGAAGTTGCAAGTATGGTATTCTGGCCACAGGGGGCATTAACTCTGTAAAGGGTCACTTTAGCACATAGTTACATAATCTGCCTTTAAGGGAAAGCAGACAGAAAGTAAAACAGCTGATTAGAGGAAGGTAAACAGACTATGATATCCTGTCCTGTCCCTGCTTTCAAAGTCAAAGGTAACCTCCTCTCATTTCTACATTATCACTCCTCCTTAAGACAAATGTTCTCTTTCTGTCTTCTATGTCTTTCTGCCCTGCTCTGAACTTGGATCTGATTTTAACGTTTCAGATTTCTATGCTTGCAAAAGACACACAGGAAGAAAAGAGCTAACAGAGCTGTGCTCCTGCCAGAAAGTCTCATACTACGATTTAACTTACAGGATTGTGTTGAAGGAAGCCACTGAGCCAATGAAAACACTGTTTATGTACATGTTTGTGTGCATTTTTGTGTCGCTGTGGTCGGGACGCTCATGTGGACCCCTACATGTGTGTAAATGTTTGTTTTGTCTTCTTGAGTCATGCTCTCTGTCCTCCAGGTAAAGCCCGTCATTTTCTGTCTCTCCGTGGAGCCGTGAAGAAAAATGCGGCTTTTCTTCGTAAGGCGTGTGCGTCCGCCTGCATGGACCAGCATAATTCAGTTATAACGGATTTTACTATTGCAAGCAGACTGCAACCTCTTGTGCACCGTTTCTATGCCTATATGTTTACTTTTTTTTATTCCCTTCTTCTTTATCCACCTCTCCTTCACTGAAGCCAGCATCTTTATCTGCACCCTCTAGAGCTTCAAACCCTTTAGTGGGTAGAAATGACCCCTCAGCTCTGTAAAATAGTTTGTTCTCATCGTCTTCCTGAGGGCTTTTGTTCATCTACTGAAGGATAAGTGGCCATTCAACCATTATTTTAAGGTCATGTACAATCTTTACACCTGATGCAGGCCAGAACAATAGCCTTTTTGGCTTTTAAACATTTTATTTATGTTAAGATGACGAGCTCTGAACAAGAAATAGGAGGCAATGAGAAGAAACAACTCTACAGCGCTGAGATAAAAACAACGTGCCTGACTGGTCTGAAAAAATAACAAGAGGATGGTGTTATCACAGAAAGTAATTGCAGCTTAGGTGTTTCAAATAGTATTATTGTTATTATTATTATTATTATTATTATTATTATTATTATTATTATTATTATTATTATTGATGGCACAATTCTCTCCTTGTTGTTTCAGATTCCTTTCCCTACAACCCCTTGCATTATTACAAGCTCTAATGATGAAATAATAAAAAATAAAGTTTTTCGCGGGTTCAGCCCGAAGTTTAGCGTCAAGGTTTAATTTTCTGCCTCAACATTTTTGTTGACAGCGAATTTGTTGTTTTTAAAACAAAGAAGTCAAACTAATATAAGGTATTTGTTGGTTATTTTGGGAGGGATTTAAAATGCATTTTGTAGAAATATTTTCTTACTAGACACAAAAATGTGCAACAGTATACTGATATACAGATAAAAAGGTGATGTTTGCTATCCAGAATCACAGGGACAAAATCAGATATACTCTCAAACAGCTGCTAATGCAAGTATTGGAATAAAGTTCTATAACAAAAGCAAAAGTGGAAAATCTGTCCATTTGACACAAATATGGCCTCTCCTAATTTCTCCTTAATCGTAACCAAAAATGTGAGCATAATTACAGTCATGCTTCATTATTTACCTACCTTTAAGTTAGAGAGCTGTCAGAGAGCATAACGAATGCCGCTAAAAAAAGTGCATCAATAAATAAAATGCTAAAGGTTTTAAATACATGATCAAAAATTATTAATTTGGTATTAATCATCGGGGGAAAAAGGAAAATAACAGAACATCTGAGAAATTTCAGGCTAACCTGCAGCTATCTGGATTTGGGGTTGCAGCTAATTTTTTTTATGTTAAATGAAAAAGAAGACTTTATTAGGAAGCTTCTAAATAACTGCAGGAAGAATTCAGGCAACTGAATATTAGAGAAAAAAACCTGGTAAAACAGCTCATTCTCACACCCAAAGCTGCTAAAACTGACAAAGGGTGACCAAGTGTTTGTTTCCGACGCGTTGGGAGCCCCAAAGGTTAGGACAGGGGTGAAGGGAAGGTTAAATAGCAAAAAGGTAAAGGTCACAATTTGGTGAAATCACCGTTTTACCGCGGGTGTCGGAAAGTGATGCTCTGGCTCAACACGTCGCCTCCCGACACTTTGGAACTCCTGACGCGTTCGAAACAAATGCTTGATCACCCATCATCGATTTAAGCCGCTTAGGTTGTGAGAATGTGTTCGTTAAACCTTCTATTTGTCAGTTCCTTCAACCTTGAACAACATTTGCCATCCATCCATCCATCCATTCATTTTCCTCCACTTATCTGGGGTCAGGTCGAGGGGGCAGCAGCCTAAGCAGAGAGGCACACTTCCCTCTCCCCAGCCACTTGAGCCAGTTCCTGGCCAGTCGAGAAACATAGTCCTTCCAACGTGTCCTGCATCTTCCTGCAGGTCTCCTCCCGATGCCCGGAAAACCTCACCAGGGAAGCGTCCAGGAGGCATCCTGACTAGATGCTCGAGCCACCTCAACTGGCTCCTCACAATGTGGAGGAGCAGCGAATCTCTGAGCCCCTCCCAGATCTCTCAGGGAGAACGCAGATACCCTACGAGAAAACTCATTTTGACTGCTTGAGTCGAGACCCCATCCGATTCATCAATGATCCAAATAATCGTTTGTTGCAGCCCTGCGCTACATTGACAATATACTAGAAATGATACCAAAAGGACAAACGGAGACACTAACAGAATACCCGAACAATATCTATGACACAGACAACATAAAATTTACCTATGAAGAAGAAATAGAAGGCAGCATAACCTTCATGGACATGAAAATAACTAGACAGAGTGACAGGGCCCTGAACATAAACACATGCAGGAAACCAACACATACAAAACAATATTTATAATGGGCTTCAGAACACCCTGCCATACACAAAATGTCAGTGATCAGAACATTATACCACCGAGCAAACATAATAACAGAAGAACGGGACCGTAACAACAGGACTAAATTATACAAAACACTTTAAAGACCTGTGGATACCTGACATGGGCAATAATCAAAGGGAAACAACAACAGAAAGAAAAGAACAACCAAAACAAAGAACCAGAAATCCAGAAAAACAAGGACCAAAACCTGTGATAACTCTTCCATACATCAAAGGCATTACAGAAAAATAACAGCAATTATGAAAAAACACAACATAAACAAACCAACCAAGCCATAGAGAATAGTTGGAAAAAGACCGGTACACCCAAAGGACAAGATAGCAGCTGGGCATGTGTGGAGTCATTCATGAACACATGAACAACAGAACATAGAAAGGAGTGTGAGAAGGAAAAAAGAGCAGAATGTAGAAAAAAGAAATCTGCTGTACTAGACCACTGCATATGAGAAAAACCATATAATGGACTGGGACCAAACAAAGATCACAAACACCCAACTACAAAAATATAAAAGATGGATTAAAGAAGCAATACAAATAAAGAGACGTGGACACCGAACCATGAACAGAGACGGTGGAGTCCGCACATTAGATCACGCATGGGACTGAGGAGGGCGCGGGCCGCAGAGGGCAACATCGTCCTCTGCTGTCCGCAGATAAACGGAGAAGGACGTCACACCACCAACACCGGCACTGCTCTGAAGACGGCTATAGTAGTTAACCAAAATATTGGCAAAACAAGGTAAAGAACAACCCTTTTTTTGTGGTTTTTAAAAGAACCAAAAAGGCAAATTGACACAGAATGAACGTACAGAAGATGTTTAAAGACCTAGAGATACTCTTGAGGCAGGACCTCATCCCTGACCCGGAGAAGGCATTCTACCCTTTTCCGATTCAAGACCATTGTCTCGGATTAAGGGGAGCTCATTCTCATCCTGGCTGCTTCACACTTGGATGCGAACCGCTCCAGCGAAAGCTGGAGATCATGGTCTGATGAAGCCAACAGGACCACATCATCTGCATTAGACCAAACTCTTCCATAAGGGGTTGTTATTCGGTGAAGAGCTAGTTCATTACAGACTCCAAACATCACTGACACAGGCCAACAATAAATTCCTCTCTCTACTATGTGGCCGGTTTCCATCATGAGATCTTCTTTCCCGTCAGTCATGTCTCTTCCTATGCTGCTTTCTCTCCTTTCTTGCCTCTGCACCTCTGGTCTTTTGGGTTTACTTTAATAATAGGTATTAAACTAGTTCAGAGCTCCGTTGAGGAGAAGGCACCAGGCTGCTTTTGTAGCGCTTGAAAGGCTTCAGCCTCTGGAGGAACCGGTGGGCCTCAGGACTGTTTAACCGGGCAGCGCAGCAGCTGGTGACACGTGTCGAGAGTTGAGGTAAAATCGCAGCTTTCTTCAGAATATGACCAACTGCAAACAAGATTTGACAAAACTGAAAGCAGTTTGTAGGTTTTTGTGGTTTTATTTATTTATTTGATTTTCATATAATAATTCACAACAATGATTAAGTGAAAGGTAGGGGAAAGGCTGCGATTGCTCCTAAAAATAAACCAGACTTGATGCTTCTGATCGGGTGTTTGGGAGCAGTCTGTTTCCTATTTTAGCCCAAAATGAGCTGACGTTTATGTGCAGGGTCTGTTTCTGGTTCCTAGAAGGGTTTGATGCTGCTCAGTCTCACCAACAAGCAAAAACGGACACAAGCAATAAGTAGCAACGAACGGTTTCAGTGTCTCAACTAGCCGTCCCCTCTCTTTATCTGTGTTTCTTTCAGTGCTTACATTATTTCCTCCTCTTATCCTGCTTCCATATTTTCCACCCCGGCTCCCATTCAACACAAATTCGTTCCAGGCACATCAAACTCTTCCCCCGTCCGCCACGACATTAATTCATCCATCTATGTCCGCACATTTTCACCCTTTCAACTTGTCAGTTTACGGATTGAGAGACTCAGAAAACATTCTGCTGCAACAATAATAGCATAACTGTATTGACCCAAAAAAGTAAAATAGATAAATGATAAATAGAAAATGTAAAACTGAAACCCTTGCAAATAACTGGTAAAAAAATTCTATTTAGGGAATTAATCAGAAATGTGGTAACAGTTAATAATGCCTTTATTTATACTTTTACTACAAACCAAACCAAGGTATTACAGAGAAATAAAAGTATGCCCCGACCTCTACATCACAAACATACAGAACATTAATGCTGATGCAAATTTTTTTTTCATATGAATAAATTTTCTTTTTTTTATTCTTGTCTGTTTTCACCCGTTTCTCAGTGAGCATGCCAGCCAGTGAGAATGAATCAGTCAACACGGATAACGCCCCGGGGGGAGACGTGGAGGGGGAGACTTGCTGTACCAGACTAGCGTGAGTTCCTCACCCTTTTCTCCCAAACACACCTCTTCTGCTCGTCCTCCGCTCTCCCTCTCTCCTCCTGTCATTCCTACAGATGAGTTCCTGCCCGTTTACATTTTGTTTATGTCCAGAGTTGCAGACTCAGACACGGTACGAACGGCTGGGCCTGCCTCTACCTTTCATTGATCTAAACTGAGACGGCCTCTGTCTCATCAGGCTCATGGAGTTATGCAGGTTATTCATGCACTGAAGGTTGTTGGAGTAGAGAAACAGAAGGTCGTCAACACACACCATGATGATGAAACTCCAAAGAGCAAGTCACCCCCTACCAGAGTATTACTCCACTCCCACTCCCTGTTTGAAAAATGCAACAAATGGTGTTGCCTGGCAGACCGAGAGGGCGGAGCCGCTAACAAACACACACACACACACACACACACACACACACACACAGACTCACGATGACATTGTGACATCATATGGTACCAGCTAACGTTCTAAGGTACCTCTTAGCCAATAGCGATGACAGATTTAAATCCAAATGCAGCGCAGAGTTTTTTCCTGACAACGGCACAAAGCTGACAGTTTTAGGCAGAAAATTAAAATTTTAATTAAAATGCACTAAAGTGCAAAACTATGACTACACGTGTCTGCAGCACGATAAGACACACATTTATATAGTTTTTCAGAAAAAAGTAGATTTGGGGGTGACTTGCTCTTTAACTAAGGTGAACATGGATGGATCAGAGGAGACAAATAACCACATGTGCTGGTCCCAGAGGTGGGCTCTTTGATTTGCAAAGTCAACGAAACACGTTTTCACCTCGTTGACACACAAGGAGGTTCTTTTTAATTAAATATTTGGACTGCAACCAAACAAGTGTGTTCATTTCCAGATGTTTGTGAGGTTATGTTGAAAATGGGGATGGGGGTTTAATTCATCACAGAAGTCAAGATGTAGAAAAAGTAGTTGCACATATAGGGCTTTAATTCCTCAAGTTAAGGATTTATATCTGCTCATTTGAGTCTGTAAATCACACCTGTCTTTAAATCAAATGCTATTTACTGTAATTCTAACAGATAATTCACCTTTTTCCTTTCCTTTTCTGTGTTCTGCTCTTCGTGTCTTCTTCTTCTTTGAGTGTTGAAGCTGTTTTCTTCCTCCCCTGTGGGAGCTCACGAACAGCTGACTCACTCACTCCTGCTCCCTCCTCTGCTTTTATCTTTTTTTTTTTATTTATTCAAACAAATTCATTGTTTTATTCTATTTGACACACGACCTCTCAGGAACCATGACCCAACAGGCCTCTGCCTTAGTGTGCTCTGGGGGGGGGGGGGGGGGGGGCTGCTATCTTCAGCGGTCAATGGGCAATCGGGCGGGGTACACCCTGGACAGAGAGCCAGTCCATCACAGGGCAACACAGACACACAAGACAAACAATCATACACACACACACACACACACACACACACACACACACACACACACACCTAGGGACAATTTAGGCAGACCAATCAGCCTAACAGTCATGTTTTTGGACTGTGGGAGGAAGCCGGAGCACTCGGAGAGAACCCACGCATGAACAGGGAGAACATGCAAACTCCATGCAGAAAGATCCCAGGCCGGGAAGTGAACCCAGGACCTTCTTGCTGCAATATTTTAAACAACTAAGAACAGAAAATCCCTTTACTGTCTCTCAGTGGCGAACTGTTCATGTCACAGTAGCAGCCACTTTCAAAACCGAAGCATAAAGGGGATTAAAAAATAAAGAGTAAGATTAAAGAGTAAACAGCTAGAAAGTGTAATGCAGAAACACTTCAAAGGTTCAAAAATCTAAATGTTGAAGATGTACACATTTTAAGAAAATTTTTAAACAAAATACTGTGTGGAAACCAACATAAACAGATAAGATACCAGCAGCTTACATGAAAATAGAAGAGAGATTAATTTTAAAAGTTTATAGAGTTTCCTAAAATCTCTTTTCTGGACATTTCTGCATTCAGTGCATTACCCGGTAACAGGTGAGTGTGTGTGAATGGATGTAAAAACACCTACCATCAATCTAAGCTGGAACCTGTTTCTCTCAGATGTTGTGCCAAACTCATTTACTCTCTCAAAAGATTAAACATCAAACAAAAACTATTAATTCCAGTTTATTTAACTTTATCATTCAAAATGTGTTAATTTACAAATGAGAGTCACGTGTTCAAAATCATAATTTTCTTAACTTTTCTGTAAACGTTTTATTTTTTTCAACAAACCATTTTTAGAATTTAATTAAGTCTTATTTGTGGCCAAAACCACAAATGTTTGTTCCAATCTGAATCTACCTGCACAGGACTTTTTCAGACGTCACAAGCTAGCACTTCATACTTTTTAACAGATTTTTATTATTTTTAAATCGGATTAAAGATGGCTCATGCGGCGACAGACTGGTAGTTCATCTCTTACAAAGGTCTGATTTTTCCTATCTGCTTTTACAGAGGCCTTTCCAGGCTGCTCTGTCTCAGACAAATGATTCTGTTTGTCACAATAAATTGAATTTGTGTCTAGTTGCGTCCCGAATGATGGGTTAAGGAAATTCAACACCCTGGAAGTGTTTACTCTGAAAACAAAGGCAGATGGAAAGTAGAAATAATTAGAAAAAAAATCTTTTCATTATGATTGTGGCCAAAATTAGAAACGATTGTGATGCAGTTAGTGGATGTCTGTTACCCAACGTTTGTTGATTAAATATTTAAAGGTGTGGAACACTGAAAAATCATTTTTTTCTGATTTTTTCTGATTATAATGGGTCACTTTTCATGCAGGCTGAACATGAAAATAGCCTCCTACACCTATCTCCTGCATTAGCTGATAGAAAATAGATGTGAAACTCTAGGACTTGAAAAGTCACACTGTCACTTAACATTCATGGACTCACCCATCCTGACTCACAACAGGGAAAGTTGTTGGTGGTTTAACATTCAGGAAACAGCAGAGAACGCCCCCGCTAGTAGAAGCTAACCATTAGCATTAGCAACTCGACCACCCAGCAGAACTCCTCCAGGCTTGTGTTAGTTGTGGAGACAAAACATGAACGTTGCAAGTCAGTGGCAGAGTCGCATTACTGTTATCCAGTCCGAGGCAAGATGTCCAAACATCAGGAAATAAGACTCCAAAACCTGCCGTCCGACCCTCAGCTGTGATGTGGCTCACTCCTAGTTCCTGGAAATGGTGCACCGGTGTTTTGTCCTCACTGAGTATGATCTACAAGGCATTCCTTGTTACTAGAGACCACAGTGTTCAACACCTTTAACAAAGCAAATAAAACACACACAAACAACATGGCATTTTAACTAAAAACACATATTTTCCTCAAGATTAAAACAAAAACAGACTTCATAAAACTCAGAGTATTTGAGGCAGCCTGGTTTACCAGAAGAGAAAAGTTCTTATTTTTGTCCCTGCAGGCGTTTTCTTCCACTTCGTAGCAAAATGAGACGTTCGGTGTTTGTCAGTTTTCCTCCTCCCTTAGCTAGAAGACAAACCCAGGGACAAGAGCTGCTGGAGCACCTGCTGATGTCCTAATTGAGATGGACACATGAACAGATGTATGTACTGTCAGGTTCCATATCCAGCCGGTCAGTCATTTTGTGCTGTCAATGAGACATTTTATCGTTTCAGGCAGTGAGTCAGCTAGTCTGTCATTCCTTTTAGTAAAAAAATCAGAGCACAGCACAATTTTCTCCAAAAATTCAAGGGGACAGGCTAGTTTTTATAACCCTATGTAAGTAAGTAAGCAAGTAAGCTTTATTTATATAGCACCTCTCACAGACAAAAAGGTCACAAATTGCTTCACACGTTAAAACGACACATAAAAAGGCTACTATAAAATACAGTCACAACATATATAAAAAGTCGTATACAGCCAATCCGCATGCAAAGTATGTTTAGAATGCCCGGAGAAACAAATGAGTTTTCACATTGCTCTTAAAAGCATCAACTGTGTTGAGAGAACGTAAGAACAGAGGTAACTCATTCCAGAGCCTTGGCGCGACGGCCTGCAATGAGCGATCTCCTCGTGTCTTGAATCGAGTACGGGGGACCATAAGAAGATTTTGATCCAACAATCTCAACCTTCGAGAAGGCATGTAAGGACAGAGCATGTCTCTAACGTACAGTGGAGCCTGACCATGCAGAGCTCTGAAAGTCAGCAAAAGAATTTTAAAATTGATGCGAGAAGAAATTGGGAGCCAATGAAGAGCTTTTAGAATGGGGTAATGTGAGCTCTTCTGTTGGCACGGGTCAGTATTCTAGCCGCACAATTTTGAACTTGATGTAAGCAGGACAACTCTTTTTTTTTGTTTAGATAAGAAAATAAACTGTTACAGTAGTCTAAACGGGACAATAAAAAGGCGTGAATAATCAACTCAAGATCATTTTTGAATACCGTTGTTCTGAGTTTGGAAATTACTCTCAGTAGCAGGTTATTTTTTATTTGCTAGTGGTCAGACACCAAATATCCTTTTCTCCTAATAAAGTTAAAGTCCCATTAGTCATCACCACACACACTGGTGAAATTACTTCTCCAAATATGACCCATCCTCATGGGGAGCAGTGAGCTGCAACCTGTCATGGTCTGCGTCTGCCCCTTCCTTCATGTGCCTCCTGGTGTTTCTCCATCCTCTCTAGGTGCTCCTTTTGTGTCTTCTAGCGCCCTCATGTGTCATGTCTGCGTCTTCCTCATGTGTCTCCTGGTGTTCCCCATTTGCCCTTTAGGTTTCCCCCCCTCAGACATCCCTTCACCAGGTCCTGTGCTCTCTTGGCCCCCTCTTAGCCACGCCCCTTTTGTTTCTTTCTATAGTGTTTTCCTTTAGTGTCACCTTCCCCTTAGTATATTAGTCATGGTTCATGCTTTCTGGTCTTTTGTTTTTTCTCTTAGGTCATTTTCCTTTGTTACAGCCTTTCAGTATTTAGTGTGTTTTTCCCACCAGTGTTTTCTTCCTCCTCCCTGATTTAGTAATTGTGTTCACCTGGTCCCTCTCCCCACATACCTGCAATTATCTCCCTCTCATCTTCCCAGTCTATTTAAGCCAGGGACGAAATTTTGATTTCAGAAGTGGGGGGGGACACAGCAGGCTTGTGCGGATTTGGGGTGGGGGGTGTTATGTAAAGACCCCTTGACACGTCACATGCCCATCTCAATAATTTTTCCATCCTCAATATATATATATATATATATATATATATATATATATATATATATATATATATATATATATATATATATATATATCAAAGTTAAAAAATGTACAACTCTATTATTATTTTTATTTATTATCATTATTGAAGTGCAGTTTTGGCTGTTGACAATGGATAGGCCATTGTATTTATTGTTTTGGGTCTTTTTTTATTGTTTTTGGTGCAACATTTTCTAACAGGGAGTGAGATTCCTTTTTTATTTAATTTTTGTTTGTTATTTTTATTCATTTAGAAGTTCTGGTTCTGGACATTTCAATGTTAAATGAAGGTTTCTTTGTTGCATTTTAAAGGGTGTACTTGCATTATTATGATATATTAACATTATATTAGTGGTTATTTTGGTCTAGATAATGTTGACAATATCGTTTATCATCAACAATTTGTTGGACAAAATATCATCCAGCAAAATGTGTTACTTTCCCAGGCCTAGTCAAAAGTATAAAAATTATTTATACATAAACGGTCCCTCCTGAGATCTGGCCGTTTGTTCATTTGCTGTGTTAGAGGACATGCTGAACTAATGTTTTACACATGATCATCACCCTAACATTTGAGTGTATAAAAACATATTAAATATGTTTTTCCCCTTAAAAGTGTTTAAACAGTTGTTGCATTTCAACACACAAAAAATAAATGGAAAAAATAAGATAAATCTAATGAAAAGTGTACATCTTTGACATTAAGCTTAAAAAAATCCGTTGACGATGATGATACTGTTCATTTTTCAGAGCTTTTTAATGTGAAAATATGCATTGCAATAGATTAGTTTACAATAAAGTTAAATGATAAAAGTTTTGAAGTTACACTTCTACTACTACTAGTAATAATAATTATGATGATAATAGTAATAATAAAAAAATAATAATTATAATAATACGAATAAATTGTGTCTGAGGAGTCAGTTATGTGGAGGAGATGAGTTTGTAAAAGTTAGTTTTGAGTATGTTTGTGAAGGAGGAGGTGAGTCTGAGCTTAATGCAGGGGTGTCACATGTTCCAACTTACGTTTTGACTTTGAAAGAAGTCTCTTATATCCACTTTTCGGTTTCTTGACATGCTGCCTCCTGGCTGTGCCTAACTACCAAAGACTCACAAATGAACACTTATTCAAATGTTATGTAATGGAAGCTGAGCTGAGCTCTGATATTACACAGCGTCTAGTTGACGATGTGACTCAGTACCGGTGTTCCCTAGCGGCTCCAAACTAGCAAAACAACGTGAGCACGTTCTGACTGTTTACAACTTGAGTGACAGCAGCAACAGCCAAAAATACGTTAGCAAGTATCAGCAGAGCCAATAGATTAGCTTTTGGGCGGGTCTAATAGTAAACCGGTTTCCGTTTCAGTCCTAGTGCTCAACCAAATCCATTTAATGGAGCGTAACATTGTTTTTGGACGGAAAAAAGTGCAAGGGACCAAAACTGCCTTTTGAAAAAGTGGGGGGGACATGTCCCACCCGTCCCCCCCCCAAAATTACGTCCCAGATTTAAGCCCTGTCTTGTCTCCGTGTTGTTGTCGGTCCATTGTATGTTTGTCAGCGTTGTTTCGTGCTCTAGTTGAGCTTTTGTCTCCCGGTTTTGGTGCTCTCAGTGAGCTTTTGTTCTTGTTACCAGGGTTTTTGGATTTTTGGACTTTTGGCTCACTGCCTTTGCATTTATTTTTGTTCGTCCTGCAAAATTAAGCATATTTACTTTACATCATCTCCAGCCTCTTGTCGTCTGGGTAATCTGCACTTTGGGTCCTAACCTTCCCCTCAATGTGACACAACCCCCCAGTCTGACCCTTAATGCTGAGGGTCAAGAAGAAGAAGAAGATATAATTTCTATAGCGCCTCTCAAGATAAAAATCACAAGGTGCTTCACAAAAACAAAAAATGTAAACATATAAAACGAATTTGGAAAATGATTAAAAATATATTTAAAATGAGCAAAAAATAGACAGTTGTGATAAAAAAAATGTAAAGAAAGAGAGAGAGTGAATAGGAAAGAGGGAAATCAGTGGATCCTGAGGAAGGTGGAATAGGGAGAGCAGAACAAGGAGAGGGTGATGAAGGTCACACCAAAACCAGCTTGAACAGGTGAGTTTTTCAAGCAGGGAAGCATTGGTGTGACCTGACCAGGATTTGAATCCCAATCTCCCAGTCCCAGGGCGGACACTCATACCACTAGGCCACTGGGACGGTTACAGCAGATCCCTCGCCCTCAGATCTGGAACTAAATGTGGTTTTCCTTCGTGGATTTTCCTTTTCTTTTCTGTCAAAATGTCTTCCATAATCTTCTGTCCTCAGTTCTTTGTGTTTTTGATGTTACAGTGGTGAACAATCAACAGACAATCATTTCAATGATGTATTGTCATTTTTCTTCAGGATTAATTGGATGAAACTCAAACTGTTTCTTTTGACTGGGTGCCACTGTATATGTGTTTAAAGGGGGAGATGCTTTCCAAATAGAACACACCCTACTTGTGTGGATGCGTTAAAACAGACAAAATGACCTTTCAGCAGACATGTTCTTTGCTCCTTAGTAGTGCAGGTTGGTCAAAGAACATATTTGCCAAAGAAGGATGCTTCATTGTCCAGTTCCCGACTCGAATCACGTCTGTCGTGTCTCTGTGTGTGCTATGTGTGTATGTATAATCCATTCTGTTTTCTGTGTTCCAGAATTAGGATCTCCAAATCCAAGTTCAGGTTAGTACATGTTTACCAGAGTCCTTTGATTTCAGTGGTATCTGTGCAGTGGCTGTGTTTGTGTGTATGAGAGCGTACTTGTGTACAAACTCAACTTCTAACGGAATTTTCACAAGTCTCACTTATTAGTATTGATTTAGTTTTTATGTTTTTAATGTTTACTCCTAAATTTTATATATATATATTTTCACCTTTAGAGACAAATTTCTTAATTTTCCCTGATTCCTGATTTTTCTACATCTTACAAATAAGAACCAGAGTCGTATTAATGTTCCTGTCTTACTCACGACAATATAATGGTAAATGGTACAGGACCTGTCTTTGTATAGCACCTTCTAAGGGTCCTACAACCCCCCAAGGCACTTCACAACACAATTGTTCATTCGCACACCAATTCACACGCTGGTGATGATGAGCTACAATGTAGCCACAGCTGCCCTGGGGCACACTGACTAAGGCAAGGCTTGCCGAACACTGGTACCACCGGTCCCTCCAACCACCTTCAGCAGCACTATACTATAATAACAGAAAGGGAGCTTTTCATTGGCTTCTATAAATGAATACACACACAAAACACCTTTCCTCTCACAAACAGAGCGTAATGACCCTTTAATTATGTTCAAACACAACACTAGTGGAGGCACATAAAGTTAAGTGTCAGTCAATGGATAATTTAGCTTAAACTCAGCATCACCTGTGTATAATTTATTGAAATTAAATCATATTTATTGTTGATGGTGCAGCTTGAATCCAAAAATACAACCCTGACAGATGTTTAAATGAATTTTAAAAAGAAAACTTGTTTCATGTCCCCTTAATAAAACTGATGTTTGCATCTGCACTCCTTCCTCTTTGTCTCTGACTCTGTTTTAACGCATTTCTCTTTAAATTTGAGTCTTGAATTATCACAAGTGTTTTTGAGAAGTTCTGATATAGAGGATGACTAATGTTGTGCAACAGCTCTAACACAAAGCTTGGACTACACGCCATCGTAATTCTGGACACAGACTTCTTGACTTTTTCTTGTTGTTTTTTCTCCTTCGCTTATTGTCTCTGTCACTCTTCACTTGTTTCTTTTGATTGTTTCTTGTTTTCCCTATCTCTCTTCTCCTGGCGCCGCTTCACCCTGTTTCTCATCGTCATCTTTTTTCCACTTTGTCTTCTGGATCAGATGTTTCCATCATTCCATTAATCTTCTCTTTTTTCCTGTCTTCTATCGTTCTTTACATCTCAATGTCTCAATCTGTCCTCCCTTATCAGTCGCTATTCTCGGAGATGGAACCGGTTGTGTAGAAGGAAGTGTCGTGCAGCAGTCAAGTCCCAGGTTTTCTATTGGTTGGTCATCTTCCTGGTTTTCCTCAACACTCTGACCATCGCTTCTGAACATCACCAGCAGCCTCAGTGGCTTACTGATGTGCAAGGTACACACAAGGGATATAAATGCAAAATCAAGTCGTTCTTCTGCTCCCTCATGTACTAAATGCTGCCCTTTTCTTCTCAGACATCGCCAATAAAGTTTTACTGGCTCTCTTCACTGGAGAGATGCTGCTGAAGATGTACAGTCTGGGTCTGCAGGTGGGTGGTATCACTACTGTGTTTTGGTAAGTTCATCGATCGTCTAGAGAAACTATAAACTTGCGTTTTTTCTCCCACAGGCGTACTTTGTGTCTCTCTTCAATCGGTTCGATAGTTTCGTTGTATGTGGGGGGATCCTGGAGACGATTCTAGTTGAAACAAAGATCATGTCTCCTCTCGGCATCTCTGTGTTACGTTGTGTGCGCTTGCTCAGAATCTTCAAAATAACCAGGTTATCCTCAGTTTTTTTCCCAAAAGTCTGTGTGTGATCTTACAATGTAAATGCGCGTGTTTTAATTTGTTCTCACATAAGGATGAATGTAAATGTGTTTGCTTCTTGTAGATATTGGAACTCTCTTTCCAACCTCGTGGCATCGCTGCTCAACTCAGTTCGCTCCATCGCTTCCCTGCTGCTCCTGCTCTTCCTCTTCATCATCATCTTCTCCCTGCTGGGCATGCAGCTCTTCGGGGGGAAGTTCAACTTCGATGAGACCCGGCGCAGCACCTTCGACAACTTTCCCCAGTCTCTGCTTACCGTGTTTCAGGTGACAGTGCTTCAGTCATTACTGGTCATATTTATGTCTTTTCAGCTGCAAGTTGAGAGTTTTTATTTTGTGCAGTTAAAAAATAAAACTTTCACAGTTTCGTAGGGAGCCCAAGTCACGCCCATACTTCCGGGCCACGGCTTGCAGCTAAAACTGTGTTTCTAATTCCGTTTGTTGTGTGCCGTGGATTTAACATATTACGTCTGTGAATTTGAAATACACACTTTGATGCCAAGAATGTGCTTATTTTCAAATGGGGGGGAAATATTATTTTAGGTTTTGTGTGAAAATAAGTCCAGGACTACAAATGCGCTTCACTAAAGTGATGTCACCAAACCAGACACGGAGAAGAGCAGAGAAAAAATAGCTGTAAGTTCAATGAACTTCTAATCCTTCCTTCAGGAGGAAAGAACCACCATAAACCTGGTCATGTGTAAAGTAGCAGCTACGCCAGGGGAGAGGAGATTCTGTGGCGACGTCATTAATGCGACGTGCTGATTTGTAATCTAATTACTAACTTTTACAAGCTGATAAATCTCAAGACACGTGACTGGTGTGGATCGAAACGCACATCGTAACTTTCCATTTAAATTGCAGTACAACATATGTGCGATCCAGGGCCTAAGGCAAAGCGGATTTGAAAATAGCTCTTTTAGCCCCGTTCACTTGCATTCTTTTTTTCGTTTTTCCGGGGACCCATGAGCCGACCGGCAAGGGAGGACACTTAGGCTCCCTGTAGGATGGGTTTTTATTTCGGTGGGCTTTTTATCTCTGCAGATTCTGACAGGAGAAGACTGGAACTCGGTCATGTATGATGGTATCATGGCGTACGGTGGTCCGTCTTTTCCTGGCATGCTGGTCTGCATCTATTTTATCATCCTCTTCATCTGCGGAAACTGTATCCTTCCTCAGCAGAAGTCTACATGAGGCAGTATTGTCAACAAACATAACAGCTTACTGTCAAAATGAGGGTTTTAGTTGTTATTATTAAGGTTTCTATTCAGGTGCCAGAGAAAAGTCATATTCAGTAATGGCATACCTTTTTAATCCTTTAAAGCAGTGGTTCCCAACCTTTTTTCACGATGACCAACCTTTCCTGTGTCTAAGTCAACCCTTGACCCCCCATTCTAACTCCTACATACATGCACACAATTAAAAGTAAATTACCGTAAATCCTCTAATAATGGCCTGTATTCAATTAACGGCCGGGTATCATATTTTGGCCGGTGTCGGAGTCGGCGGAGGTGAATAATGGCCGGTATTTTATTGTGGCCGGGTGGAATGTGGTAACAAGCAAGTACGGAGGGCGGTTGTGTCATCCGTCTCACTTTTGATTTGCCAGTGATAGACAGCGAGGGTAATTTTAACCGTGCGGAGACGAAGAGGAGGCGAAAATTTGATATCAAGTTCAAAGAGAACTTGCTGATTATGCTGCAGAACACTCTGGGGAGCAATAGGGGTTGTATGAACTAGTCGACTTCACTGCTCTATAGTGACTTTTTATGCCTGGCATCGACTAGTCGCTGTCACGTGATAATGACCGGCAAGATGCAGCCCTCGGAAAAGACAGCAGCCTGCTATCAGCAGGTGACAAGCTCCTGCGCGTCGGGGGGGCAACGCGCTGTGCCAGAGCGTCGGTACTGACACGCGATCGTTCATGTCGGCTCATTTCCTTTAATGTTTTCTGTCTTTTATTTGCGCCTGATGCGTTTCGCTGCTGTGGAGCGGGGTGCATCACCTTGTCCTCCGGTGACGCACCGATCACTGATGCGGCCGGAAAGCAGCGAGCACTCCGCTGTTTTTGCGGTCGGTAGATCTTTTAGAACTGCAGTTCAAAGGTAACTCATAAGGTGAATATATATGAACCCAGGTAGCAGTTTCTCTTTAGGATTGAGAGGAGATGCAGGAAGATGATAAACAGGCAGGACAGAAAAATAGTCAAATAAAAACAAGTTAGTTTTTGTACCTGCTGTTGCAACAAACAGACACCATTGAAGGTAATCAGAAGTGAGGAACAGAAAATGAAATAATTATTTTAATGTTTAGAGCAGCAGGAACTCCGAGAGGCTGCAGGCACATCAGTGAGTTTGCGGCCGCTGCGCGGGGGGAGGGGGGAGAGGGCTGAAGCAGAAACTACCGTTGTTAAAAGAAATGTGTTTAACTTTGAAAATGTGGACGCAATTTTAATTGTCAAAAACTCCAGCGAACCATTAGTTCATTTTGCTCAAATAGAAATAGATGCCTGCCTCTAATTCTGGCCCTCCTTCCAATAAAGGCCTGGAGCTTGATGAGCTTGAGTCGAATACAGGCCCGGGCCTGTATTAGAGGATTTACGGTATTACAAACTTTATTCAGACATACAGAGATAGGCCTTTTACACAGAGTTTTGATGGTACTGTTGGGAGTGTTATCTGGATTTTATAAATGTAATTTTTACTAATTTATTCTTGGTAACCTCACAACCCTGTGGGGACCTCCTTCCAACACTTTGGGGACCCCCTTGGGGGGGTCACAGTTCCCAGATTGGGAACCACTGCTTTAAAGAGTTGTTTAGTTTCTACAGGCTGCCGTACGGTTAGCTACGCGCTTAACCTCTGAACAGATATCCTGCTGAATGTCTTCTTGGCCATCGCTGTAGACAATCTGGCAGATGCAGAAAGCTTGACGTCGGCCCAGAAAGAAGAGGAGGAGGCAAAGGAGAGGAAAAAACTTGCCAGGTAAAACTGAAAAAGAGGAACTGAGAGAAGCTTAGAAACAGAAAACATGTTTGTCTCATGCCAACAGCAGAAGAGAGGGATAAAAAGAGAGAGAAGAGGCTTGGCAAGCCTCAGGAGCACCAAGAGGGAGCTTTATCCTGGATAGTCAGCGGTGGCTGGAGGTGATTTAAAGAGGCTGATAATAGTACCTTGAAATCAAACCACTAAAACGGTCCCACAAAATATTTTGCTGATTTTAAATCAAGCTGACATTATCTCGCTTTGCTTTTTGCTCTAAACACAATTCTTGGGCATTTTTAGTGTCTAATAAAAGTAATTTGTCAGCAACAATTGTGAGATTTCCATGCAGCAAGGGAAGATGGTGTTGTAAGTGGAGCGAATCATTATGTTTCTCTCTTGGCTGTGACCTGTATTGATCTGAGGTGCAACATAATGGAAAAGAATAATTTGACTGCAGGAAACTCACTGGATTTAGTCATTGTAGCTCAGGTCATGTTTGCGACCCTCTGATGTCAACCGTTTGGTTTAACAACGAAGGAAAGGTGTGGGGAATGGAAAAATTAGGTTCTTTTTTTTTTGTCAGACTCACCAGTCCAGAAAAGCGTACGGAGAATGAGAAGCCACCTATAGAGGAGAAGAAAAGTGAGAAGATCGAGTTGAAATCGATCACCTCTGATGGAGAGGCCAACACTGCTACAAAGGTATGCTGGAGAAGGAAAGAAAGCCCGTAGATCTCTACCAGTGCATGGGTAAATAAATAATTTCCCTTTGCAGATAAACATAGATGACTGCTGTGGAGATGAGAGTGAAGAGAAGAACCCATATCCTGCAAACGATTACATAGGTGACAGAGGAGATTCATTAAACAAAAATGAATGCAAACCAAGCTTTTACCCCACAATTCTCATTGTTTTTCCTCCCTCCAGGAGACGATGAGGATGATGAGCCTGAGATGCCTGTGGGGCCGAGGCCGCGGCCGCTCTCTGACATTCAGCTTAAGGAGAAGGCTGTTCCCATGCCGGAGGCTCGTGCATTCTTTGTCTTCAGCCACACCAACAAGTAAATAATACACACTAGCTTTTTTCTTCTTCTCAGCTTCACGGTGCATCTCTTTTCTTTCTTTCTTTTGTCTCACTGTCTCCATTTTGGTCCAACTCTTGTTCACACTGTTACAGAAAAATCTGCATTTCTCCGCTTTGATCTACAGATTCAGGGTTCTGTGCCACAAGATCGTCAACCACAACATCTTCACCAACCTCATCCTCTTCTTCATCCTGCTCAGCAGCATCAGTCTGGCAGCGGAGGATCCGGTCAAGAACGACTCCTTCAGAAACCAGGTGACTGATGCAAATACAATTTGCCGAGCTGCCTTTGACATAGTTGGGAGTTGGACTCATGGGCCGCATGTCAAACATAGAAAAAAACTAAAGACTCAAGACTTTGCGGCTGCCCACTTGCTTTTATTATTAGCTAAATGGATTATAGCTGACAGCAGCAAAGATGAACCAAAGCTTTGCTAACAGGGCTGTTACACTTAATGAGATTGCTTCCAGTCCTGTAACTAGTATTAAAACTGAGAAAACATAAAGAATCATTTGTTTTCTTTGCTTAAAACCAGAAAATATAGAATTACCGCACTTGTACTCTTCACAATAAAGTGCTTCTTTCTTGTTGTGAGCCTTAAATTAGCCAGACAGTTTATCAAATGTATTTACAGGTTTAAAACCAAGTGTTTCAGCTCTGAGTATGGTTTTTGAAAGAGAACGGAGCAGAGACGATCTGCCTCAAGCACAAGCTCTGAAACTACAAAAGGTCTTCTGTTTGTGTTTCTGAGGTTGTGTTTACTAATAAATAAATTGCTCACTTGGTGGATTAATAATTCAGTGTTTATGACTATAATTGTGTTATACCCTGTGCTGCATTTGTTTGTGTACATCTCACTCTCTTGGGACCAACAAAGATCTGTTAAACTGTATTTTCCAGGCTTTGGTGGAAGGTGGTGTACTAGCCAAGCCAATTAACCTTAGTGTGGAACTTCTGTATGCTAAACAGTCTGATCTGTTTACAGAATGTTTTCTTAGCTGTTTTATTTCATTTTAGCTTGGGTGTTACTGCAATAATGACAGTAAAAGCCTCAATGAGGGATTTTATAGATATGATTTATATATATATACAAATGACATTGGCTGATACTGGCATTAAACTGTGATATTTGAAATTATGTGCATTGGTTTTACTCTTTTAATGACGTAAGTTTTACAGATCATGCACATATTATATATCAAACTCATGGGCTACGTGTTTCTTGCTCAAAATATCAACATTTGCCAGATGTGATGTTTAGTTTGTGAGATACTTTTGTCCTTTTGGTGCAACAGCCCTTGCTTAAATTGAAGAAGTTATCATATTTAGCACAAATAAGGTTTAAAGTTTAAAGGGACATTATGGAAGTTTGACAGCCAAAACATGTATAGAAATAATAAATGTCTTCTTCATACATTCTCCTGCAATGCCCTGGTCCTGTAGAATGAGCCTTTTTACTGTGATTGCCTGTTTTTCTGTAAAATCACAGAAAAAGAGAGCTGCTCGGGTCGAGCAGGCTGCTTCATGCGTGTTCACGCTCAGGCATCGCCCGTAGCATTTGCTATCAGTAGCTTTAGCAGCAGAGAGAGAGGCAGTGCCAAATCAGCGACTTTGTTGCTGTTACTAACGCCTAGTGACAACGCTAGCTACATTTCTGAGGACCCTTAGCTACTTTCTTCTAGATATTTCCTGCAAATTAGCAACAAAATAGCCATTTTCGCTCTGAACCGTTCTTTGGTTTGACGTTGTTTCAGCTGTCATTAAGGATATAAAAGTTACAGATACTTTGAATGTTACTGGAGTGTAGCTCACATTGTAAGATGTCTGACTCTCATGCAGAAGACCTGGGTTTGATTTTGGATGTGAACGTAGTTTATTTAGAATTTCTTTTTTACATTAATAATATATTTTTTTACAGTAAGATGCCCAAATTTTTATTTGAGACTCGCCGAACGGCATTGAATTCACAGATAAAAAAGATGTGGGTTCAACTTTCATTTTGGAACAATTTTTCAAGCAAGGGAAGGGGTGCTCCGTGAAGCTGACGGACTGACCCATCTTAAACCTTTGTCAGCTGTGCTGAACATCAGCATATGGTGCTGAAGTGAAAAGTACAGAACCAAATTATTTAATTGATTAGCTGCCCGTTCTCCTGTCCTCTGTCCTCCGGGCCACACACACACACACACACACACACACACACACACACACACACACGGGACTGTCTCAGCTGTTATTTTCGTTAAGGAGTGTACTGGTACAGCATGCGCGCCTTGTGCATGAGCCTACTATTGAAGCTGCCGTTACGCTTTTGGCCTGAGGGGGCAATCGCGAGCATAAAAATTCAAAAGTCTGAAAAGTCCCCTTAAGTATGAATGATAGGAGGTATGTGTTTATACTGGTATTAGAAATGAATGGTTGGACGACGTCGGTACCGGATATCGGTCAAAAAGCCACATAGAACAGCCTTAAACGTTGCGTATGCACTTATGATCCACGTTGTCAATGGAAGGGTTCTCTCTGTGAACAAAGATTATTTTTTCTTCTTTGGTTTTCAGATCCTGGGCTATGCAGACCACGTCTTCACTGGACTCTTCACCATAGAGATCATTTTAAAGGTACTGGTTAATGTTTCTGGTGCAAAAGATACATCATCTGAGAGGAAAACATGGGTACTGGGATTTTTAAATATTGCAAAATGCATTTCCTTGTTAATATCGCTGGGTTTCACTCACATGACCCTGAAGTCTAGCAAAACTCAAATGGGACAGGAGGTGTTTAGCTCCACTACAAAACAGCACAACCTTCCTTTAGGTTACGACCCATGTAGTTTAAAAAGTCTGACTTTTTATACACTTTCAGGGATTTAGAAGCGACCAACATAAACTATCTTGTGCTGCGTACGTCATTTCATTTCATTTCATTTCACATGTATGACACATAATCACATCAATTCATTAATTCATTGTACAGCATTAATCATAACCATCTTCATGTGAAAACGGGGGATAGAAGAAGAAAATCTTTTATAGCCATCCCCCTAGTACTGAATGCAAAACATGTAACATAACACAAAATGGCCTCATATGTTATAGTCACATTTGTACAATATAACATGCAAAACAAATTACTATTTTCCATAATTTATTCCTTAATCATGAGATTTTAATATTTTCTGTTTGGAAAGATTCTTAAATTGTGCGATAGTTAAACTTTTTTTAATCACATTCCAATGTATTCCACATTTTTGCTCCGTAAACTGATACACACATTTGTTTTAGTGTCGTTCGTGCAAACATTTCTTTAAACTCACATTTCTTTCTTGTATTGCCTTCATTAGGATTCAGTACAAAATTTTTGTGGCCCCATTGGCAGTAAGATTTTTTTAGCTCTAAACATAATTAATAACGTTTGTAAACTAACCATATCATTAAATTTTATTATTTTTGACTGAATGAACAACCTATTACTATGTTCCCTAGCATTTACTACATGTAAAATTCTAATAGCTCTATTTTGCAATAAAAGCAGTGGCCTAGTTCTTGTTTTATCTGTATTACCCCATACCTCTACACAATATGTTTGTGTTTATGTATTTAGCAGACTTACAAGTGATAATCGGCATGTTGCCCTTGAGGCTAACAACAACAATTACAACAACAACAATTACAACAACAACAATTACAACAACAACAACAACCAATTTCCAGTCAGTCGTAGGTGGCAGTGAGGCAGCATGATGAATCATGGAGAGGTGGGAACAAGGAGTGGACATTAGAGAGGGGGGACGGGTGCAGGGAGGTCAAAATAGGGATACAATAGGTAAGATACGGGACTATAAATGAATAATATAATAATGTTGCTGCTTCTAGGACACTTTTTGCTTTGATTAACAAGCCAATACTTTTACACAATTTATTTTGTATGTATTTTATGTGAGCTTTCCAATGAAGTTTGTGCTCCAGGACAACCCCTAAAAATTTAACTTCATTTGCTCTTTCAAATAAGATACCGTCTATAGACAGAGTAATAAGATCACCTACTTTTCTATTACCAAAAATCATAAACTTTGTTTTACTCCAATTTATATGTAATTTGTTGTCTGTGAACCACTTAGTCATAATACACTGCAAAGCCTATGAAAGCCTTTCATTGGCCTGGAAGCCTTAAACTATTTTGTTTCAGGTTGGGTTAACCATTTAGGATCTAGAGAAGCTTTAAAAGGCTGTCGTCTTGTTTTTGTTGGGCAAGTAGTGAGTTGTGCTATTTTAATTCATTACCTCATGATAATAATGCTAAAGCTAATGCTAACAACGAGGATGTTATCTACTAGGATCTGCAGAATTTGGGAATTTTGACGCTCAGTCAAGAGAGTAAACAGAGTTCTGTGCAGCGGCAGCTACTTCCTGTCCCCCATCTGCATTTGGTGACATGGAGGCTACGTCATATGAAACCCAGCTATATTGAATTGAATTGAATTGAATTTGAATTTATTCAGTCAAAAAACATAATAATAATATAATCAATAAAACATTACATTATATTTAAAGTGACTGAAAAGGCTCAGGCTGAAGCAAAATGCTTATATTTATGCCTGTCCTTTTTAACCAATTATTCTTCTCGGGCTCAAAATAAGTTTTGATAAAAGGACGAACAACTAAGTCCTTCAGAGGTACTTCTGAGGTAAAAAAATGCTCATGGAATATGTATGTGGAGTAACCAGGTAGGTAGGTTTTAACGTTGCACATCTGCAACGCCTGCCTCCAGAGGGTTAAACTAATTAATCTACCCCTTTAACACGTAAATCTGTACAATTTCAGCAAAAACAGAAAAGAAGAAGAAGGGAAATATACACCATTTATTCAAATAAGTTCACAATACTCTTACATTTACAGCGCAACTTATAAACTCTTGTAACCATCAACCACAAGTTCTTACATTTACACTGGCATTATTCCATAGTTTAACCCTCATCACAGATATACATTTCCTTTTCTTTTCTTTTTTTTTTGTCAAAGGAACAGTAAATTTATTAATATCTCGAAAATCATAGTTTCTACACAAGAAAAAAACTTGTGTATACTTTGCAGAAGTAACTTTAATTTAGCTTCATACATTATTTGCATTATTTTATAGTATACTAAATCATTAATTTTTCGTGATGCATTAAGACTTCAGGAAAGTCACAGCCCCATCTCTCCCCCTCGTCCTGACGGACACCCCCGTCACCACTGTGGACTCCTTCCACTTCCTCGGAACCACCATCACACATGACCTTAGGTGGGAGCCATCCATCAGCTCCCTGCTCAAAAAGGCCCAGCAGAGGATGTACTTTCTGCGGCAGTTGAAAAAGGCCAAGCTGCCGGCCCAGATGATGGTGCAGTTTTACACGGCCATCATTGAGTCCATCCTCACCTCCTCCATCGCTGTGTGGTACGCTGGAGCCACAGTGAGGGACAAAAATACACTGCAGCGCATTGTGCACTCTGCTGAGAAGGTGATTGGCTGCAGCCTTCCATCTCTCCAGGACCTGTACGTCTCCAGAACTCGGGGGCGTGCAGGTGGGATAGCAGCTGACCCATCGCACCAGGGTCACAGACTTTTTGAGCCGCTCCCCTCAGGCAGGAGGTTACGGTCCATCCGGACCAGAACCTCCCGCCATCAGAACAGCTTCTTTCCATCTGCCGTTAGACTTGTGAACAGCTTATAAACACACAACCAGGTTCGTCTTCTGTACTTGACATAACGTCACGTTATCGGCCATATTACCATTACCTGCCTTTTTTTTATAGCTGAATGTTTTATGCTAGTTTTATTATATTTTATTCTACTTATTCTATTTTTGAAATTTATTGTTCATGTTATATGTAGCACGTTAGTACCGAAGCAAGTTCCTAGTTTGTGAACTGCTTGTTCACTGACAATGGCAATAAACCTTTTCTGATTCTGATTAAGGATAAAAGAAGTCATCAGCTTCACCAGTCAAATCATGACGTAAGCTGGCTTTGCTTTTCTGTACTGAACCGACTGATGCATTCTTTGCAGATGACAGCCTATGGAGCCTTCTTGCATAAAGGTTCATTCTGTAGAAATTATTTCAACATCCTGGACTTGGTGGTGGTCAGTGTGTCCCTCATCTCTTCTGGAATACAGTGAGTGCAGAATTTTGCATTCCTTGTGCATGTTTTATATTTTTAGTCACACTTACCTTGTTCACTCCTCTAGCATTTTTATTTAGAAAAAAATCTGATCACAAACACCTTCATTACTGTTGAGTAGCTGTGCACATATAGCAAACTCACATTGGTGTTATTCAGTATACCTGCACAAACGGAGGCCACTGCATGAGATGAAGTTCAAATACACACAGGTTTGAAACTGTGCTGTGCTTCACACTTCTCTGAACAACTGCATGCTATGTTACACTCAAACCTCTATCTGTGACTTGTAAAATGTTTTCTGCTTCTAATAACACCTTGAAATGCTGTGATGTGTATTTAATATGCTATACTACACTCTCTGTCTCTAATGCTTAATAGCCTAGACTTCTCGAAGTAAGTCCGTATTAGCCCATATTAATAACCCCCTTTAACAGACCTTCACCTTAACCGTGTAAAGCTGTCACACCTTTAATTTGATGTTTCTATGGTCCTGGAGAGTTTAGTTAAGGTGGTCATTAAAACAGAACAAAACAAATGTCAACAGAATTAGTTTTCCTGCAAAACGCAGTTTTAGTTTTCCGTACTTGTGTTTTTTTGCTAAGGAAAAGTATTTTGTGGCAGATTTCACACTAAAAATGTGTTATAATTTGGGTTTAACCATAAAATATGTTTGAAAAAGGAAATTAAGTCAACATTATGAAGAAACTGACCTGCAATCTGCAGCTGCCTTTCATGTCTGGTTAACGGGTCAAGTTGATTTCTCATATTTGTGGATGAATGAAACTCTCCTGGTCTATAGAAATTGCACATGGATGTTAAACTCTGTGGGGTTTTGCCTGTTAAAGGCAGCGAGTGAGTGTGTGGGATTTTTCTTGAATGTATCACAGTTAAATTCATTGTGATGGTGTTGCATCTAATCGTGCCTTTAGAGTTCCTTTTGCTGTTGCCCGATGGATCATTTATTTAGGGTTTATGCATCATTCTGTTGCCATGATTCAGTGAAAAAGGAGCCATCAGACCTGTAATTCCTAACAAAAACCCTCGTACTCCTTTATATGCTCCTGTCTTTGACATAATTTCAGATTTAATAGCCATAACATGACAGCGCTGAAGATGAAAGAATAATGGCATCTTGGCCAATAAAAACATTGACATCGTATGACCTCAAATCTATTTTTTGCTTTCTTGTAGATGGATAGAGTACTTCTTGTCATCAGGTGGTTGGTAAATGGTGTTCTTCATCCCTGTCAGCCACAGAGCTTGTTGCAACATCTAAAAGTGTTGTATTTAAATTGCTTTTGACTCTGTATGAATTTGTACTGTAACTAGAGCATATCCTCACAGCTGGTTTTACTGTGATATGTGGCTGATAACATCCCACTCCACGGAAACTGCCTTTAACTGCTTTCAAACTCTTCCTTCCTCTGTAAAGAGTTGCACAACGGGTGTTGTTTGTTTTCTCTCTTTCAGAATAATGTTTCTGTGTAAATCACTCCTTTAACCTCCTAAAAAAGCCTCCCCACCCCACCCACCTCACCCCCAGAGATGTGCGTTGACATTTTGAACCTACTTCTTCTCTGCTGCCCTTTTTTGTGTGCGCTGTGGAGAAAAGCAGATAAAAAGTTGTTCATTTGTTCTTGTTTAATCTGAGCAACAAGATTATTATCTTTCCACACTGAAACTAAAGGCAGTGACAGTGGTGAGTTAGATAATTAGCATGTTAATGAACTAACAATTAAGGAAGAGATCCCAAAAACAATTATTTTCTTGGTCTTATAATCAGTTATTGCTGGACTCAAAATGTCAATGCATTAATTTGATTATTTTGTTATTATTATTTTAAAATCCATTATTTTCAATCACCTCCTTTTAAAAGGGGCACTTTTTAACCGTTGGCTTGTACTGACACTCTTTTACAGCACAGTTTGCCTGTAAATGTCAGTGTGTGTGTGTGTGTGTGTGTGTGTGTGTGTGTGTGTGTGTGTGTGTGTGTGTGTGTGTGTGTGTGTGTGTGTGTGTGTGTGTGTGTGTGTGTGTGTGTCTTTAGGTCTATCTATTTATGTTGAATATGTGTTTGTGTGTGTTTTCAGTGTTATTTAAAAGTATTCAAATAGATTGCTTCTAAAATCTCTTGTGATGTATTAAAAATACTTTAGAATTTGACCAATTAATGAACAACCCCTAATCAGTTAACATTAAAGGTGCAGTGTGTAAGAATAAAGTGAGAATTCTACAGTGAAATAATCCTAAAACAAGAGTGACGCAAAAGTGATTTCTCACATCCCCGAGAAGTCACGGCATCTTTTTCTTTTGCTTTATTATCAGGTAAAGAAGTGCTAGAGGCTAAAGTTGAGCTAACAGTGCTAATGGTGAATAAAAAAAATAGTCAAGCTTCTTTTTCAATTACCAAACACTTGTGTCAATAATTAATCAATCGTGGCATCTTGCTTCATTTAATGAGTCGTTCAGAGCAATAACAGCAAGCTATATGTCTGATTTTGTGAAAAAGCTTGATAAAATGTATTTTTGTTGGGTTAGCAGCTTCCTCAGTAGAAATGAATGCACTGGGGGTGAATGCAGACCCATCCAAGATGTCGGACTGCCGCTATGCCAGCTCTAATAGGCAACACCAGTCCACATCGCGTTTACATAAATGTTATTTGTGAGTAGCTAGACCGTAAAGTCAACACTTACTCTAATGTCACAAGCATATTATCGTAATAAGTAGGGATGCTGGTATCGGCATCGATAAAAGTTAACCGATAACCAGAACCGATATCAATGCAGTTGCCTGAAAGTGGCTTTACTGTAACTTGTCATTTCTGTTCTCCTAAAATTTTAGTTTTGTGATCATTTATATTGATATATCTTATTTTTATCTACCTCAGTCTTTTCCTGTTGAAAGCAGAGAAGAAAATAAAACCTGTATTCCAATTCATTGCATTTTTTTTGTGTGGTAGAAGTATCGGTAATTGGTATCGACGAGTACTCAGATCCAAGTATCGGTACATCCCTAGTAATAAGTGCAATTAGTGCTCCCTGCACCCAAAAGTGCTAGCACCAGCTCTGACTATGTATTTATCTACTTATTAAAGAGCAAGTCACCCCCAAGTAAACTTTTTTTTGCTGATAAACTAAATAAACGAGTGTCTAATCGTGCTGCAGACATGTGTCGTCAATAATTTGGCACTTCAGTGAATCTTAGTTAAAATTTTAATATTCTGCCTAAAACTGGCAGTGTTGTGCCGTTGTCGGGTAAAAACTCTGCACTGTATTTGAATTTAAATCTGCCACCACTATTGGCTAAGAGGTATGCTATGATGTAAACTGGTACATTATGATGTCACAATGTCATGAGTGTGTGTATTTGTTAGCAGCTCCGCCCTCTCGGTCTGCCAGGCAACAGCATTTGTTGCATTTTTCAAACATGAAGTGGGAGTGGAGTTAGACTCTGGTAGGGGGTGACTTGCTCTTTAACTTACTATGTATGACTTGTCTTTGCTTGTTATCTAGAATATTCTGGTAACAGCCATGAAACTCACTAAACAGGAGCGAGAGAGTGAATGCAGCAACCAAGTTTAACCACAGGATGTCGTCTTACTTCATTTGTACACACTGCACCTTTAACAGCATTCATTATTGAATTACGTACTGTAGATTTTTTTATAGTTTCTTTAATTCACAACAGCTCTAAAATAGGTAAATCATTGCACTTTAAATAGTTTTACACTTGTTTTATTCTGCTTCTAATTAAAATTATAAAAAATATATAATTATGTACTTTAACTTAACATAATATTCATGCAGATTTTTTGCTAATAAAGTAATTGTGTGTGTGTGTGTGTGTGTGTGTGTGTGTGTGTGTGTGTGTGTGTGTGTGTGTGTGTGTGTGTGTGTGTGTGTGTGTGTGTGTGTGTGTGTGTGTGTGTGTGTGTGTGTGTGTTCTTGTTGTTGTGCAAAATGCTGATGGAAAAGCAATATCCTGTTCTAGCTATAACGTGTGTCATCACCTTTTGTAAGAAGTATATTTGCTGTTTTTCAGGTCTAGTGCCATCAACGTTGTAAAGATTCTGAGAGTCCTGCGAGTGCTCCGACCACTGAGAGCAATCAACCGAGCTAAAGGCCTAAAGGTTCACACACTGAAACCAGAAAGAGATATTTCTTTCCTGAAACACACTCACTCTTGTTTTCTGTGTTTTTCAGCACGTGGTGCAGTGTGTGTTTGTGGCCATCAGGACAATCGGCAACATCGTCATCGTCACCACTTTGCTCCAGTTCATGTTCGCCTGCATCGGCGTGCAACTCTTCAAGGTAAGAAGGAGCAGATAAAAACAAATGGGTCAGCTCTGAAACTGTCTGCAGGGTTTAAAAAGATTCATCAGAGGTTTTTGCTTATTTTTAAATCAGGGCAAGTTCTTCTACTGTACCGACAGCTCTAAGCAAACTCAGGCTGAGTGCAGGTAAGAGGAACCTCTTTTGCTCTGCCGACTGATTGTTATTTTCATCTCAGCCTGCAACGATCATGTGTGTTTGTGTTTCAGGGGTTCTTACATCACGTATAAGGATGGAAATGTGGGGAAGCCTGAAAAAGCGCTGAGAAACTGGGAGAACAGTGATTTCAACTTTGACGATGTCCTGCAGGGAATGATGGCTCTTTTTGCTGTGTCTACCTTTGAGGGCTGGCCAGGGTGAGTGTTCTCATGCGAACTCCATCAACATGGTGGGTTCCTCATCAGCTCATGAAAAGCTTCTTTATTCCTTTTATTCTCCTCCATCTTCTCCAACTCCCCTGCTCAGCTTACTGTACCGAGCCATCGACTCTCACACCGAGGATGTCGGCCCCATCTATAACTACCGTGTGGTCATCTCCATCTTCTTCATCATCTACATCATCATCATCGCCTTCTTTATGATGAACATCTTCGTCGGTTTCGTCATCGTCACGTTCCAGGAGCAAGGAGAGCAGGAATACAAGAACTGTGAGCTAGACAAGAACCAGGTAGAGTTCGTTTTCGTTCTGTGCTTCCCTGCACCTGTGTTCTTTCACTCGTCGTGGGAGTGTTTTTATTCTCGAGGAACAGCTAAATAACTTTTCCAAATGAAAGATGTTAGCTTTACAAAGCGACTTGTCATGCTCACCTGTGTGGATGCGTGTCACAGCGTCAGTGTGTGGAGTATGCCCTGAAGGCTCGCCCTCTGCGTCGCTACATCCCCAAGAACCCCTATCAGTACAAGGTGTGGTACGTGGTCAACTCCACCTACTTTGAGTACCTGATGTTTACCCTCATTCTTCTCAACACCATCTGTCTGGCCATGCAGGTGAGTCACAAAGATGTTTACCTGCATATAAATATGGACTCCATAGCATCCCTTAGATAAGATAAGGAAACGTTATCCACGCGATGACTCTCATTTGGGCTTTTGTAGCATCATGGGCAGACGAAAAACTTCAATGATGCCATGAACATCCTCAACATGCTCTTCACCGGCCTGTTCACAGTAGAGATGATCCTCAAGCTGATTGCCTTCAAACCCAGGGTAGGTACAGACGTTTAGCTTTGGATAGGAAAACAAGTTGTGTTTAGAATGAGTATTAACCGATCGCTGTAACTGACACAGCACCTTGGTTGTGAATATTCTAAGACATCTAGCAGAAAGCATAACGTAGTTTTTATATCTCACTGCTCACCTCAACTGCTGCATGCAGTCGTGTAGTTTCGTAGACAGCGCCCTTGTGTGTCAGCCTTTCAGACATCAACAGATGTGAATGTTTCACTCAATTACACCGGTGTTAATGGAAAATCCCTCAGCACAATCAGTCATTTAAATCTTCCTTTTGAGTAGTTTTTCTGTTATTGTTGTAACGGCTCACATAAGATCTATGTAAGATTGTTCTACAGGAATTGGTAATCTGCTGAAAAAAAGGAATCCAACTTCCTGCTTTAGGTGTAAATATTTATATTTATATTTATTATTGACCCTTTGCACCTACGTCACCTAATCACGTGGGTCCGCCATACTGGACGGCGAAAGCATGTAAACAGTGAGCGACACGAGTACTAAGCAACAGGAAAAGTAGAGCCTGAAATTGTTTTTGCGATCTTTAGCATTCCCTCTACTAGTTCAAGCCCATGCTCGGTTATCAGAAGAAGTAGCGCACCTAGATGGGGCTCATAGGGAGCGGTATTTACAGAAGTTAAGTGTTATTAACTAGCTTACGAACGTTAGCTTAAGTTCTCTCTGCAGCTGTTCACCGATGTGAACAAGCTGCCTACTTTGCCTAAATTCACCCGACTGGATTTATAAAATTATGTTATAAACAGCGTTTCACTTTACACCGAAGCTGATTTTAAAAACGTCTGGATCCCTACTAGTTTTTTTGCTGGTGGTGTTACCGCGTGTTCAGCTGCTGCTCTCACACCGGGATGAGACAAGATCCCTCTTAACGGCAACGCTCGTAACGTAATTTTAGCACGCGTAATCATACATTGGAGCAATATTGTAATTAATTATCTCGCATGTCACTACAGTGGACGGTACCGCGTGTCCTCCATGGTGAAATATCCATCCATCAGAAGAACGCATCACGTTTGTCCCTGTCTTTGTCATGAAATAAATAAATAAATCCTTAATCTTACATGGTAAAAACACGTTCGATGTAAACCTGAGGGCTGCTAGTCCGTTCTCCGTCCTCAGTCTCGATCAACGTTATTTGAAAAAAGATAAAAAAAAACTAGTTGACTTCACATCCTTGTCTGTTAGTGCAGCCAGCCACATAGCAAGTTGGTACATTTTACTGTGAAAACAACTAAATAAAAGTGATAAAAGGCTACAAACTGGATTTTTTTGACTAGCTTCACCAGAGTTTCAATGTGTGTAAACGGTCTTTTTGCCGTCCATCATGGCGAACGGGGCGGTCCCATGAGTGGCGTGACGTCACGTGCAAAGGGCCAATAGCCTTCTTTTCAGGGCCCTAAGCAAACAGCAGTATGACACCTTTAGATGTTATATTTACACACATGAGTACAATGCATTTATAAGCATCTAATTTGAGCATCAAACTGCTAATTATATTTTATTGACCCAGTATGATGAAGGTTTTAGACACAAATCTAAAGGTGAGAATGTCTACGAGGTTTATGCACTTTTTCATGAGCTCAGATGTAAAATGTGTCGTCTGCATGCTACATGTCTCTGAAAAGGCTCAAGATGTGCTTTGTTTTGGAAGATTTGATGTATGAACTGTTGATGTGAACACAGAAGAGCTTGTTCTTTCTTCACAGGTTCAGGAGTCATGAGGAGTTTGCGGATTTAGCAGCAGTATGATGTGATTTATGGGACTGTCTGTTTTTAACAGGTTTTTCTCTCATCCACAGAAGAGCAACAGATTTAGAATGTTTTAACTTTTTTTTGTTAAATGTTTTGTCTTTCTTGCTTCTTTATTATTTTCAATCAAGTGGTGTGATTTTGTTTTTTATGATTTTTTTATGTTTCCTGGTGCCCAAACTTTTCTTTTTCTTTGTTTAGAAAGGGGTGTGTACCTGGGAGTTATGTAGTTTGTCACATCAGATTTAAATAACGATGCCACGGTCCACCTTACTAAGTCTGATGCTTCATTTTGCACTAATATCACTGAGACTGAAAGCATCACCACTTGAACCACAGCTGAACCGGACTATTTGGGGGCTTTTTTTTATTAATTTACATATCAACATAAATGTATTTTACTGAATCATCACTTATATGCCCTGAAAATAGAAATGTGTGTTTACCTTCCTCCAGATTGTGAATTGGCTACAAACTGAAATGTTTTAAGTTGAGTCAGAAAACATAAATAACTGCAGTTTAACACACCATCTTTAACCGACCATGAACTGTGCTGCGCTCCATGAGCAGATAACAGATCGGAAACTGCTTTCATGTGGCGGCTCATTAACTCTAGCTGACTTTTTCAGTCTTTCGTTGGACCGTACGACTTCATACAACCTTAATGGGGTCTGCGAAGTGGCAGCAGATGTTGTTTCCCTTCTAACATACCTTTCTCACCCTCCTCCTCCTCTTGCTCACCTCATCCTGTGCAGGGGTACTTTAGTGATCCCTGGAATGTGTTTGATTTCCTCATCGTAATTGGCAGCATAATAGACGTCATTCTCAGTGAAATCAACGTAAGTACGACGCCCCCTTTCATTGTCTCTCCTCCTCTGTCGTGTCTTTCCTTTTCTCCCCTTTTTTGACTCTTCTAAATTGAGCTGTTTCTGTCTTGTTCGTCAGCCTCTTCCTTCTTCCTCTTCTCCTCTTCCTCCTCCTTCCTGTCCCTTCATACTTAAATCCAAGATGACCGCTGCCACTCAGGGGGAACTCTCTCTGAACAAGATCATGCTGTCACCAAAGGAGTGGGCACAGGCAGGGTTTAGCTGTTTTGCTCTGGTTTGTTTATCTTTCTAGTTCTTGGACTACTTTAGGGTTTTATTTATTTATTTATTTATTCTGGTTACTCTGTGGCATTTACTCAAACTGAATTTACCACAAACTAACTGAACTAACCCACTTACCAGTCACAAACTCACACAGCTTTTTAACTCCAACAAAGGGCACTTTTGTTGTTGTTGTTGTTGTTGTTGTTTGTTCTCGACTGTTGATCTTAATGACATTTCCTCTCATGGACGAGCATGACCAGTCGCTGCTGTTCCTCCTCTGCTGTCCATCTCTTCCAGATTGCCCCTTCTCTTTTGCCTTTTATTTTGTTAAATCTCTCCCTGTTACCTCCTACTCAGAACTCCAGTGCTCATGTATGTAATGTTTATTATCTTTCTTTTTTCTCCTCTCTCCTTTCATTTCTGTTTTTTTTTTTCATTTTTTTGATGTCTTGTGTTTTGTCCTATTCTTTTCTGTTGTTTTTCCTTTCCTTCCCACCCCCACGCAGCACTATTTTGTTGATGCATGGAACACATTTGATGCCTTGATAGTTGTGGGTAGCATTGTTGACATAGCGATCACTGAGGTTAACGTAAGTAGTCCAACTCCCTCCCTCCCTTCCTGCCTGATCTGCCATTCTCTCACACACAAACAGACCGAGCGTCGATTCCTATCTTGCAAGCTTTCAGATGATCAAAAAACTTCTTCTGAACTGTATTTGAACGTCTCTGGCATGTGAAATATCTGCATGTTGCTCTATAAACTGTAATTTCCTTTTAGGGCAGAGCTTTTTAGAGTTATAATACCTCTTCTACATATGACTTATCCTAATCTTCTTTGTAGTTTTCCATGATTTCAACAAAAGTAGATCATAAGCTCTATCTACTTGTTTTCCAGACCCCCCTTCCACTCTTTTTACTTCTGTTTTGATGCAAAAGTCTGAGATTAATTCTTATTATTTTATTTTATTTGGATTTCTAAAAATTGGACGTGGCTTCAGATAGGTAAACAAGCCTCGGTCTGTTGAGCATTAATTTCATTGGAGATTTCTGCATTGGTCAGCAGAACCGTGACTGCATTTCCTCAGCACTTGGTTTGGGTACACCTGTTCAGATGTGTCATCATTGCCACAGAAAACGAAGCATCACTGTGGCATGATGGAAGCTGTATAGCATGACAGATGCAAAGGTGGTACATGCAGGCCTGTTAGTGTCAACATTAGATCAGCAACACATGCCAAAACATTTTCTTGCATGAATGGACAAGTAGAAATCTTTTGAACCAAGTGGTTTTAGGCTAAAGACCAAAAACACCAAGAATTTATGAAACACGGGAAATCCCTAAAGTTCACATGAGAAAAATGCAAGTTGCTTTTGTCAAAAATGTGCATACATGGGGTCAATTTCATCCATAAATGGATTTATTCAGTACCCATGAAATTCATGTAAATGTATGCATGAATCCATTTATTATCAGCATGGGGCCTTATGGTCAGCGGTGGGTCTGAATAAGAATGAATACCCGGAGTACTAAATGTTGAGTGTCTATTGTGACTTCTGGGGTTGTTTTTATTTATGAGACACTGAAAATGTTTTTGGCAGGAGAATTGTTGGGAAACAGGACAAAATCTAGATTCAGTTTTTGAAGATTTCTATGCTTATTTAAAGGTGTGGAACACTCATTTAATAAATGCATATGCAGTGGTCTCTAGTAAGGATAAATGCCTTGTAAGTCATAATCTGGGGAAACAAAGCTCTGGTGCACCATTTTCAGGAAATGGTATTGAGCCACATCACAGCTGAGCTTCTTATTTCCTGATATTTGGACATCTCCCCTCTGATTGGCCAACAGCAACATGACTACCACTGACATCATTAGCCCTGCAACATTGATGTTTTATCTCCACAAATAGCACAAGCCTGGAGGAGTTCTGCTGTGTGGTGGAGTCGCTAATGCTAACTGTTAGCTTCTACTAGTCGAGACGTTCTCTGATGTTTACCTGGACGCTAAAAAATCAAAAACCTTCTTTGTCGAAAGTCAAGATGGATGAGTCCATAAATAATAAGTGACAGTGTGACGTAGATCTATCAGGATTTTCAAATCCTAGCGTTTCACCGTCTCTTTTTCTATCAGAAGCCGATAATGATCAGACAGATGATTTTAAAAATGGTTTTTTAGTGTTCCACATCTTTAAAAGTAATATTCAGACCAAATGAGTAGATGAAAGAGGAGCTGATTACTGTTTAATTACTGTTTAATATCTGTTCACTAAATGTGAATCTACACTTGGTCATTTCAGTTCAAATATAGATGATTTTACTTTAAGGTTTGAGAGGACATAGGCTTCAGCTGTTAGATGTGCATGATGCGATGGTGTATTCCAGGGATCTGGAATGCAGTGTGTTCCCTCTCAGAAAACACTGGTCTGGCATACCAATGGGGCGGATGTATCTCCCAGGAGAGAATGAGCTTTGCACTTGTTCTCGTGTCTTTAGAAGGGAGATCCATTTGCACTCATGTGAAGCTCATAAGGCTGCTTCGAAAAGACACAGGACATAAACTGTACCAGGACAGGACATGCTTTATTCAGCCATTCTCTGTACCTTTGTGGTGGAAATGTAGTTGTGGTTCCTTGAGAGCGAATATACAAGGAACGTGTTATTTAAATGCATCTATGAAGAGCAAGCAATATTTACTTATAACAGCTTTTAGGAAAAGATCAGTGGGGTTTACTTGGCCAGCGATGCACACCTTTGTCATCACACCTTGGTCATCTATACAGTTCACAGATTTTTGCACTGCACACTTTGGTTTGGAGTTTGCTTTTATTTTGATTGATTTGAACAAACGGAGATTGACTGATTGATTTAGCTAGCTGAATGAGACATTATTTTCAGTTTTTACTCAAAATTTAAAGGCATGACTGAAGATATCTAGTTCCCCTTTTCCTTTGGTGTTTTGTAATTATTTACTTATTTATTTATTTATTTTGGGGTGATAAGATAGATGCCCAAGCAACTTTTTTCTGTTTTCTTTTTTCTTCTTTTTAAGAAACTCTCCGCACTTCAATCTGGAACTTTGTGACTTTGACATTTTAAACGTTGGCCTGATTTTTTACTGCTTAGCAACATATCTAGAATACAAAATCAGCAGCTCCTCCATTTTTTATTAATGCTGACAGTGTACAGTGGAGTGCAGTGACGGGCTAGCTTTTAAAATGTTATTTTTTCTGTTTGTAGTTAATATTAAAAAGCCAATTTATGCCATCTGAATTCACCCACATCCCTGCCCTTTGGGTATTTGCTGACTTAGATTAGCTAAATTTATTTATTTTTTCTGACCCATAAATGTTTCCTCAGTCCCGGGTCTCTAATACTCCCCAGCGACCTGCGGGTGCTTCTTAAACTTTTTCTGGATTTTTTTACATTTTAGTTTGGTTTGAGTAGAACGAGTGTGAATAGATTGGTAGTGGATTGCTATGAGCAGTGTCTTGCAGAGGATGCTAACATGAACTGCATCAACTTCTCTCTTTCTCTTTGGAATGCCTCCTCCTCCTCTTTCTATCTTCCTCCTTTTCTCTCTGAACTTCTTACTCTTGTTTATGTTTATTTCTCTTTTTCTGTCGTTTTTCCTCGTTGGTTTGCGGTGCTGCTTGCTCACCTAAAACAGCAAGCTGGGTAACACAGGTCTGTTTTAATACGGTTAACTTGCCCCAAACCAAGTCAACCTTTGATTGGCTATTTAAGGTACGTTAGACCCCAGTTTGTTTGATTTATTCTTTTTCATGGAGGAAAAATCCAATGTATTGATCAAAAATGGGTGAAATAGCCTCAAAATTTTAAACAAAATGACACCTTTGTTACCCATGGCAATGACCGAACTGTTGAATTTCTTTGCCTGACAAAAGTCTGATGCTATAGGAAAAAAGGGTTGATTTAATTTCTTTTCCTTTTATTTTATTAAATATTCATAATTTCTTCAGTGGAATTAATTTCCTTGAAATGCCTTTCCTTTGGGTTGGTTTTATTATTATAAAAAACATAAAAAATTCTACTTTTTTCCACTTACATTTCTAACGTCTTATACTTTATTTTAATTTAAACAATAATGAATCCAAAAGTAAATTTACACTGAAATGTATCACACTGAGACACAGAATCTCCTTAGTGATGCAGTAGACACACATTCCTGCATACTCCCCCTACCCTTCCCTTCATCCATTCCCTTCCCTTCATCCAGCCATTCCTCTCTCTTTGCCTTCCTTCCTTCTTTCCGTTCTTTCTTCCTCCATCTATCAACCCTCTCTATGCCCTCCTTCCTTCCTTCCCTCCTTCCTTCCTTTCTTCCTTCCTTCCTTCCTTCCTTCCATCATCTATTCCTCTCGCTATGCCTTATTTCCTTCCTTCCTTCCTTTCTTCCTCCATCTACCACCCTCTGAAAGGCCTCCATCCTTCCTTCCTTCTTTCCTTTCTCCCTCCATTATTCTTTCTCCCTTCCTCCCTCCATCATCCTTCCCTGCTCCCTCCATTCTTCCTTCCTTCTTTCCTTCCTTCCTTCTTTCCTTCCTTCCTTCCTTCCTTCCTTCAGTCATTCATTCCTCGTTCCTTCCTTCCTTCTATTTATCCTCCATCTTCCCTCTCTCCATGCCCGTCGTCCTACTTTCCGTCCTTCCTTCCTTCATCCCTTCATCCCATCCTTACGCCCTCCATCATTCTTCCATTTTTCTTTCTTTCCTTCCTTTCTTCCTTCCTTCCTTCCTTCCTCTCTCCATGCCCTTCATCCTATTTTCCGTCCTTCCTTCCTTCATCCCGTCCTTCCTCCCTCCATCATTCCTTCCTTCCTTCCTTCATTTATTCCTTCCTACCTTCCCACCCCATCATTTTTCCTTCCTCCCTCCACATTCTTCCTTATTTCCTTCCTTCTTTCTGTCTTTCTTTCTTCCTTCCTTCCTTCCTTGACATAACCCTCTCTCTTTCCTTCCATTCCTCCCTCCCTTCCTTCCTTCCTTCCTTCCTTCCTTCCTTCTTTCCTTCCTTCCTTCCTTCTTTCCTTCATCCATCCCACTATCCATGCCTTCCTCCATCCATCAGTCATCCTTCCTTCCTTCCTTAATTCATTCATAAGTCCCTTTCTACAGTCTTCTCACACAAAAATCAACAGTGTTTTTACCAGCTGCCTTCTTACCATATGCCAAATTTCACACCCCCACAGACAGTTCTATCCTCCAGACTTTTCTTCACAACAACACATTATTATTTATTGGTGCCATGTTTACTACTTAGATCCCCTGAACAAAGTATTAACTAAGTATACAATGGCCCTGTTACAATCACTCCTCGCTTTCTTTGTTCCTTAAAAAAAATACATTCTAGTTTATTCATCAATATTTCATTTTTCTTTTTCTGCTCTTGTTTCTGTAATTCTTCTTTTCATTCCTGATTTTTACCATTACTGCTCATTTATTTATTTATTTGCTTTGATACTTTTTTGCTCCTTTTTGCACGTTTCCTCTCAAAGGTTTGATTACCTTTGGAGGGGGGAAGCCATGGCTCTAGTTTTCTCATCTGTTTTGTGATCCTGAGGCATTTTAACATGGCCTGAGCTATAGATTGATCATCCAGTTAAACTATGGCTCCAGTCTGAAATGATGCAATCCCAGTGACGACCAGCAGGTTTCTCCCTGTGTCGTTTTCCAGATTAATACCTTAATGTGGTCGTTAGCTGCTTCTTTGGCTTGAGGGCAACTTAAAGTTAGGGTCAATTACAAAAAAGCAAAGATGAGTTTATGTGGTTTACAAGTTGCAACAAGTTTTCTGGTCAAAAAGATCAACATGACAAAAACCAGATTAAGTGAACCCAGTCTGAGTCTCTAACGTAGCTTCAGCGGGCAGAAAGAAAACGGATGGAAGCGCCACATCAAGCATGCTCATAAGAAACAGACAGCCCTTCCCATCACCCCGTTTTCCAGACTTTAAAGGACTGGGCGGATGTTTCCCACACAGCGTCTACACTTTTCAGTCTTTCAAAGAAGGTGATTCAGATTAAAGTGGTCTATGAGGGAACAGCAGCAACACCACACACACACACACACACACACACATCCCCCTTTGGGCTCATAAGAACAGACGTTTGCCACCACCATATGATTAGACACACACACCCACACACACATACTGTAGAGTAACACTAAAACACGAAGGCGCAACTCCGGTGCTGATCTTTGTTGCCTTTCCTTAAAGCCAGCTGACTCCTCCTCGTCCTCGTCCTCCTCCTCTTCGTCCTCCTCTTCCTCCTCTTCCTCCTCTCACCCCCCTGTGGTAAGGCAAATGGTACGCCCCGACGGTAACCTCGTTCGCCTTCCTAATTCCACCACCATCATTCCATCCCTCCATCCTTCCATTCCTCCTTCTGCTGTGCCATCCATGGTATGACGTCAAACTTTTGGCTTTTCATCCAGCTTGTCATCTTCGTTCTGCCGCTCGTGCTGTGATCTTCTGCAGCATGCTCACAGTTATATTCATATATGTGCCTGTACCTACAAAAGTTTTGAGCCATCACTTGTTCCTTTTTAGATTACCTCCAAGTTGCAAGTCTTTCTTGTAGTCTTGTAACATGATCTTGATCCATTTTCTTTCAAGGCTTCTCAGTTTTTTTCTTTTTATTTTGTCTCCATTTTACTTAAGACCTGTCTAATCCTTGTACCTGATCACACCATTATATTGTGTTGACAAGTAGAGTGTGTTACCAAACATTTACTGCCGATGATCAGTCTCCAAAGATCATGTTTTAACCTGAAACTCAAAAATGCATCAGCTACTAAATGTCTAAATTATTGGGTTTTTTTTTTTTTTGGTAGCATTAGCTTGAAAAAGTAGCACTCTGATAGATTTCTAGTGACAACATGTTAAAAATCCAACTTATAAGCATTTCTTTTAGTCAGTTGTCGTGTTTTGACACTTTACCTTTTCCGTGGTTAAGTTTGGGAGCCTTGATTGGAGTCTGATTGATTCAAAAGTCAAAGTAAAGTATAACTAATATGTTTGGCAGATGATGGTCAGGTACAAGGACTGAAACAGAGAACATTTTAGAATATTGGTCTATGGACCACTTAAGGTCCATAAGAAAGTCTGGCAACCTGGGAGCAAAATATAAGGAAATGAGGCAGGACTTAGAACTTTTGTACAGTATTACATGGGCACACACACACACACACACACACACACACACATATATATATATATATATATATATATATATATATATATATATATATATATATATATATATATATATATATATATATATATATATATATATATATATATATATACATATATATATATATATATATATATATATATATATATATACATATATATGTATATATATCTATATATATAGATATATGTATATAATCTAAAATGTGTGTATGTGTGTGTGTGTATGTGTGTGTGGTGAAGGCCACTTTCATTGAGTCGTTTCCATGGCACCCTCCATCACCCCGATCATGGGTGTGGTATTCTTCATGCTATCACATTGGTGCAAGCCATCTTGGTCACACTGTCTATCTATCTATCTATCTATCTATCTATCTATCTATCTATCTATCTATCTATCTATCTATCTATCTATCTATCTATCTGTCTGTCTGTTTGTCTGTCTGTCTGTCTGTCTGTCTGTCTGTCTGTCTGTCTGTCTGTCTGTCCATTTATCTATCTGAACATTCTCAAATATTTTGTCTTCGGCCTCTTTCTCTCCTCTTCCCTTTATCTCTGTACTTTTCCTGCCCACTGTTCCAACTCTCAGTGGTGGAGTGGTGCCCACTGTGGTCCAGTTGTGGAATTACTCGCAGGACTGAATTGTGACTCCCCTCCTGTGAAGGACGTGTCACTTTCAGCATATCTGCCATTAGAGTCTGGGACCAGTCAGACCAGTGCATTGTCAGAAATCTACGACTAGAAATAAACTCGTGTTTCCCTTCAGGATTATTTAAGTCTAAAAATGAGAAGAACTGGAAGCACTGAGTCGTGTAAGGATTACATCTCCCGTCCCAGACTGCAGCAGTATATGTAGAGAGTGGCGAGTTCTTTGCTGGAGCACACAGTGTGTTCTCTGTGGGGTTTGCATAGAGCATGATGACTTCTTGGAAAAATACAACTGGCAACAGGACTTGGAGGGCAGATGGACAGATGTGTACGTTGACTCTAAATGAATATTTTTAATTAGAGAGATGGACCTAGTTTGATCTGTCTTGACTGTCAAGGAGCTAAAATAGTTAGATCTGTGTAGAATGTGATGTTAGTCACGACGGGGTGTGTGTGAGTCTTTTTAGGTTAAAATTGTGAGTAATCATCGTAGGTGTCTCTTGTCTGTTGTATGTGGTGCATCCTATTGTACAGGAACCCTTTTGTTGTTGTTTTGGCTTTTTGTCTCAGAGAGCAAACAGCAGCGGCATGAATAAATAAATATGAACAGCACTCAGCTTTATGACTAAATATTTAAACATGGAGCTACGTTCGGTTTGCGACCAGCAGTTTGGAGAGAAGTGCGCACCCGACTGAACTTTGCAGAGACGTCTCTGAGAAAAAATTCTAACTTTCCAAAACAAATCAAAAAATTGTTTGAAGGCAAAGTGATGCTCAGATGTTCTGAAAAGACAAGTACAGATGAATCTTGTAGTGTTGCAGCTTACTTTTGTTTACAAAAAAACTGTTGTTTTAGGGGCAGCGGTAGCTCAGGAGGTAGAGCGAGTAATCTGGAGGTTGCAGGTTCGATCCGGCTCCGACTAGAGAACGCTGCTGTTGTGTCCTTGGGCAACACACTTAACCCACCTTGCCTGCTGGTGGTGGTCGTAGGGACCGGTGGCACCTGTGTTCGGCAGGCCTTGCCTCTGTCAGAGCGCCCCAGGGCAGCTGTAGCTACATCGTAGCTCATCACCATTGGCGTGTGAAAGTGTGTGTAGGGTTAGAAGAGGAGCTTGTGCTGAGGTGTGTGTGTCCAGTTTGCTGCTGGATGTTTGTAGTTTGTTGTTGCCAAGTGATTCATCCATGAAGTCACAAAAAGAAGCATGACTTCCCAGTTCTCTCCTAGATCTCTTCTGTATGATTAGCGTGATGAGGATTGTGTTTTCCATTTCATAACCTAGTGTGTGAGTGTGCATATTTCTATTCCTTACTCATCTGCATGTGTTCCCATGTGTCCTTTTTCCCCTCTTAAAAATAAATAAAAATGACACGAACAAACCCCACTAAAAGGGACTTCAGAATTCCGAAGAGAATGCCAGGATATCCATTACCTTCTTCCGGTTGTTCCGCGTGATGAGGCTGGTGAAGTTGCTGTCTCGTGGGGAAGGAATTCGAACCTTGCTCTGGACTTTCATCAAATCCTTCCAGGTGAGTGGAAACCCAAACACACCATGATGGCCGTTTGGCTTCACACACACGTGATTTTATGCTGCTGGGTTTCGTTCACGCGTCTCCTCTCTTCTCCTTTCCTTTCAGGCTCTGCCCTACGTAGCTCTGCTCATTGTGATGCTCTTCTTCATATACGCAGTCATCGGCATGCAAGTGAGCTGTCGCTGCCTCGTCCTAAATGCACCTTTCTGAAAACAGTTGAACTGTGATTCCTTTTAACTTCCTTTGTCTCACTCTGACATCATTTCCTGCGTAGATGTTTGGGAAGATAGCGCTGCGGGACCACACACAGATCAACAGGAACAACAATTTCCAGACATTCCCTCAGGCCGTGCTGCTCCTCTTCAGGTGAGAAAAATTGTAATGCCCCTTTAACATCATTTGTTTATACCTTTAGACTGTTCTGCCACCTATTTTATTCTAAACTGATTTTAGTTTCTGCTCATGTTATCCCGCCTTTTACATCAATAACTCCCTGAGTTCCAGTTGCTGCAAAATGCAGTTTTAAATCCAAGGAAGAGACTAAAGTTGTAATTAAATGCTTGAAAGCTCCACAAAATACTCCCAAAAAGAATTAAAACAAATGATTATTTTACATATTTTATTTATACGATTGGGTGCTTTTTAGTTTACATCTGCAACAAATGAGTGTGCCTATTTTGTGTGTGTGTGTGTGTGTGTGTGTGTGTGTGTGTGTGTGTGTGTGTGTGTGTGTGTGTGTGTGTGTGTGTGTGTGTGTGTGTGTGTGTGTGTGTGTGTGTGTGTGTGTGTGTGTGTGTGTGTGTGTGTGTGTGTGTGCATTTGCATTGTGCACACTTCAGATGTGCAACAGGCGAGGCGTGGCAGGAGATCATGCTGGCGTGTTCACCCAATCGGCCGTGTGAAAAAGGCTCGACCCATGAAAACCACTCATCCAACGAGGACTGCGGCAGCCAGTTTGCCATCATTTACTTTGTCAGCTTCTACATGCTTTGTGCCTTTCTAGTGAGTACAAAAGACTGAAAAAAAGCATTTATATTTTTAAAAATTAAAGAAACTATTCATTATCATCTTCTAATCACAATGCCTGTTGTTTCCCAGATCATCAACTTGTTTGTGGCTGTAATCATGGACAATTTTGACTATCTGACACGTGATTGGTCAATTTTGGGACCACATCATCTTGACGAGTTCAAGAGAATCTGGGCTGAATACGACCCCGAAGCAAAGTAAGTTTCAAAGTGCAGACAGAACATCTCATCACAATATGAAGCTGAAATCATCTGGAGCCGCAAACAAAAGTCCCCACACGCTCCGACCTCTGTGCTGTTTTCAGGGGAAGGATCAAACATTTGGACGTGGTCACTCTGCTTCGGAGAATTCAGCCCCCCCTCGGTTTTGGAAAGCTCTGTCCTCACAGGGTGGCATGCAAGGTAAAGACAGCTCTGCAGATTCATGAAGACACTCTGCATGTCTAAAACCACTGTGCATGTTTAACGAACAGCTCTCATACGTTCTATAATCCTTCAAATCCTACGCTGACAGCATATCGTACACAAAGTCCAAAAGCGTTTCTAAAATTGGAAATAAAATCTATTTTTGAGTGAGTTTGTACTGTCTGAGATCTTAGAGCAGCATTAATTTATGTGACTGTGTGTTGAACTAAGAGTGTGTTTAATGTCCCGCAGCGGCTGGTGTCGATGAACATGCCTCTGAACAGTGATGGAACTGTGATGTTTAACGCCACACTGTTTGCTTTGGTCAGAACAGCACTCAGGATCAAGACAGAGGGTAAAGAACACACACCAAACATGTCTGATGGACCTGTAAAAGCTCGAGTCACACACTTACTGAACGGCGGGATAGCCATCGCATAAATGTGGGAACAGAACAAATGAAATGAAGAATCTTCTTTCTTATTAAAGATTAATGATAAATGACCCACACTTGTGTAGCGTCTCTCAGAGTAAGGACTCCAAAGCGCTTTACACTACAGTGTATCATTCATCCATGGCACACTGACAGAGGCGAGGCTGCTGAGCACAGGCACCACCGGTCCCTCCGATCACCACCAGCAGGCAAGGTGGGTTAAGTGTCTTGCCCAAGGACACAACAGCAGAATTCTCTGTCCGGAGCTGGGATCGAACCTGCAACCTTCCGATTACTGGACAACCCACTCAACCTGTTGAGCTACTGCTGCCCCATTATAGTATTTTTACTTACAAATGTTTTGTATTTTATTGCCACGTGTAAGGAAAGTGGCCGCCCTACAGTGTGTCTCCTGTGTGTCACCTGTGCAGGTAATCTGGAGCAGGCAAATGAAGAACTGAGAGCAATCGTGAAAAAGATCTGGAAAAGAACCAGCATGAAGCTTTTGGATCAAGTAGTGCCCCCTGCTGGTGGTACGAAAACTCTGCCACACTGCATCACGTCTGTTTATTACAAAAATCTTGATGTCTGTTATTATTTCATCCCTCCCAGACGATGAGGTAACAGTCGGGAAGTTCTACGCTACCTTCCTCATCCAGGAATATTTCCGCAAGTTTAAGAAGAGGAAAGAACAAGGGCTGGTGGCCAAGGTGCCTCCCAAAACTGCCCTCTCTCTGCAGGTACTCACATCTTTTAGACTCACTTCAAGATATATTTATTAAATTGTCAAGACCTTCGGAAAGAAAAGTCTGATGTTTTAAATTATCTGCCAGGCATATTTAGTTGTGTTGTGTTTGTGATTGAAACATAAAAGACAGCAAGTAATTAGGACTGTGTGTGTGTAGGCGGGCCTGCGGACGTTGCATGACATCGGTCCAGAGATTAGGAGGGCCATCTCTGGAGACCTGAATGTGGAGGAGGAGCTGGACAAAGGCCTGAAGGAGCCTGTGTCAGCAGCATCCGAGGACGATATCTTCAGGGTAAAGGTTGGATACACACACCCGCACTACTCACTCTCCAGAGAGAAAAAAGAGCGATGACCAGCTCCAGCTTGAAGCTCCATGCACGTGCATGCACATACATGTACATGCTTGCATGTGCCTAAAATCTGGATGACAATTTAGAAACCTGCATGTTCCACAGCACAGACTGGCTGCATTTCACCGAGTTCCCGTTTTAGAAGAGGCCATCTTGGATTTAGACAAACATAAAGAAACCACTACAAACGGGTTAAATAAACAAACAAATGTACAGAGACATTACGATCGGGCATAAACTCACACACTGTTTCATGTGCTTTTGCTGAGACGGTGAGTTGATCTGCCCTCCATTGCCACTACCATTACATCTTTCATATGCTGCATTTACAAGCAAAGCCAACTGAATGAAGTTAGGAGCTATTTTCAGATGTATTTAAGAGTTTTTACTTGCAGTAAAGTCATTTTGCTTCTTTGCTTTTGCAAACGCCTGAGTAAGATTTACCAGCTGCAGGCTGTAAACGTGGCCTTTTAGGGAAACGTGTCGACTTGAACTTTGATGTATTTTTCAAAATGCAGCGCACTGGTGGCCTTTTTGGCAACCACGTCAACTACTACAACCAGAGTGATGGCCGAGGATCCTTCCCACAGTCCTTCACTACCCAGCGTCCCTTGCACATCAGCCAAAAGGGCTCCCCGTGTGAAGGCGAGAGCCCATCTCATGAGAAGCTAATGGACTCGACCACCTTCACCCGTTCCTCTTACTCCTCATCAAGCTCAAACGCCAACATTAACAATGCCAACAACACCAGCATGTCAGGGGTGGAGACGCAGGGGGTCAGTCGATTCCCGAGCCCATCTATCAGCACTGTGGACGGGCACACAGGGCAACCGCTCACCCCCATCCTGCTGCCAAGATCTGCATGGTGCTTCCCTCCAAAGAGGTGGGTGTAAGACAGTCTCTTAATAAGTCAGCTGAGTTTTCTTCTTTTTCATGCTTTTGAGCTCCAAACTTTACATTCTTTCAAAAACTTCATTGCATTAACAACTTTGCTATTTTTCTATGGGCGTAAATAATCCCCCTATTTCCTCCCATTTCTTTTTACAACCTGCTTTCTCTCGTTGTCTCCTGTTTGTCTTGGCGAGCAGGATGTTTTATGACACCCTCATACGGTATGTTACCAGGGGACAGAGAGAGAATGTGTGTGTGCTCTGCTAGTTCCCTAAGTGTGCACTAAAGAAATCTCATGATGCTTTAAAAAAATGGCATAGCCGTCAAGGTGCAACACTTGCTGCTTATGCACATGATGCTTTAGTCGCTACAGAAAAGGCCGGGCTTCCTGATGCAACTCCAATGTTAAAGCCATAGATGGACTGTTTGGTGCGGTGTGGCCAAACCCATCTGATCAAGGGCTGCTGTTGCTGCTGATAGGTTGTATAAGGTGGCAGGTCTGGGTTAGACACAATATCAGCTTCATCTGTACAGAAAACATCTGAAAGCTCTTACTTATCGTCTTTATTCCCAGAGCCGAGTTTGTTCTTTATATTTATAAATGCAGTTTATGTGCTGCAATCTAATGGTTTGCTGTTGCAATGATTTATACAAGCATGCTTTTTCCATCCCATGATAGTTTATAATGATCTGAAGTTAAAACACATACTACAGACTAAAACATAAAATGAAATTCTCTGCACATTTAACATCCCTCTGTTTATGACTGTGCAACCTTGGATCACTACAATCAAAGCATGAGCTTTCTGATGCTAACTGTGTTGGATCTGATTAGCAACATGGTGGCTAAATCGGGTTTTAATTATCTAACCCAGTGGAGCCCTGATAAAAGGAGCTTGACAGTGTTTTGATATTTTATTGTTTTTCTTCACCAGAAGTTTTTACAGTTCAACTGCAATACGGCCGTTATTAAAGTAAAATGTGTTTAAAGAATTCTGCAGACAAGCTGGTTTCTTAATGTGAAGCCAAGATTTTGGAGAGTTGGTTGTTTTAGGTAAACACTGGTGAAGAAGACAATATTAAAATTCAAAATCCAAACGGTTCCTTGAAGCTAAGAATGGAGTATGAATCATGTGACTGGTGAGAAGACATCTTTAAGAGGACAGCCTCTAAAATCCCTGAATCTGTCAGCTTGTAGTATGTTTGGGGAGAAACCCCAAATTCAGAAAAACACTGAATGGTTCAAAAGTCACTCATACATTCTCTCTTCTGCCAAACATATTTATTTTGTTTAATTATCAAATACTGAAGAAGAGACACAAAAATTAACTTTAAATAATTATGTTGATAAATTAAAACATTGGATCCCTCATACAGATGATGTGAATGGTTTCTACTCAAAAAAATAAGCTCCAATAATAAAATCTAATAATTCATTTTTTTTCTATTTCTAATACAAAATAAGCTTTTTCTGCTATGGGGTTATATTGTAACGTTACTGTTAAGCTACTGTATTCTGAGCCTTAGCCTACAAACATGGCAGCTGTGTGCCTTTTATGTTTTGTTTTATTTTAAAGATCTCTGAACTTCAGTCTTCACATCACTCGTCATATTCCAGGTCTTGTCACCGTTTTGCTTTGACAAAACTGCTGTGAACCCCACCCGCTGCTCTGCAGGCTTCTCCTCCTCCTGCCAAACATGCAGGGTTTCCATGCGTCCCTCCTCTGAAGCTCCTCACTAACCTAATCAGCTAATCAGCTGCTTTTTCTCTGTATTTACATCGGTTTGACTGTTTGTCCACATGTGCCTCCATCTGTGCTGTGTGCTTATGTTAATTTTGTGTTTTTATGTGTGTGCTTGCTTGTTTGGTCATTCGCTCATGTATCTGTAGCTCGGACTCGAGTGACAGTTGTCTGCCAATCATCCGGAGAGGGGAGGGGTCAACAGAAGAGACGTACGATGAGAGTTATGGTGACGACAGGGAGTACCAGGAAGATGACCGCTCACTTTCGTCTGATATGTACTGCTGAGAAATATTCACAGTTTAGTCTTCATCCTAAATTAGATTAGATCAAGAAGTTTATCTCACTTCTTTGTTTGTGTGCACCTGCTAGGTTGGTGTGTCATGATGAAACATGTAAACAGCTGACTCCCATGGAGGAAGCAGAAGAAGTAGAGGAACGAAAAGAGGGAGGAGGTGGAGGAGGAGGATGGCAGTCTCCACGAAGAGTCTTCCTCTGCCCAACCACTCTGGGTGAGAAAACACAGTTATGTACAAACGAGAGATGTCCGATATTATCGGCCAGTGTTGGCATTAACTTGTAGTATTGGATATTATCAGTGTCGGTTTTTACTCCTTTAATGACACTATTTTATATACAATGCACATATTATAGACTGCTCTAAAATAGAGAACAACACAATGTAACTGCGTCCGTCACACGTCTGTTAAACCAAAATGTCCGCATAGGAAGCAACGCTGATTTCACCTGCTGCTGTGCAAATGGAATAGCAACGGGTGGAAATTATAGGCAATTAGCAAGACTTCCCCAATAAATGAGTGGTTCTGCAGGTGGTGACCACAGACCACTTCTCAGTTCCTGTGCTTTCTGGCTGATGTTTTGGTCATTGTTGAATGCTGGCGGTGATTTCACTCTAGTGGTAGCACGAGGTGCAGTCTGCAACCCACGCAAGTGGCTCAGGAAGTGCAGCTCATCCAGGATGGCACATCAATGCAAGATGTGTCAAGAAGGTTTGCTGTGTCTGTCAGCACAGCGTCCAGAGCTTTGAGGAGCTACCCGGAGACAGGTCAGTATGTGGAGGAGGCCGTAGGAGGGCAGCAACCCAGCAGCAGGTCTACCTCTGCCTTTGTGCAAGGAGGAACAGGTGGAGCGCTACCAGAGCCCTGCAGAATGACCTACAGCAGACCACAATGTCAGAAACAGGCTCCATGAGGGTGGTATGAGGGCCCGACGTCCACAGGTGGTGGTTGTGCTGACAGCTCAACAACGTGCAGGACATTTGGCATTTGCCAGAGAACATCACGAATGACAAATATGCCACTGGTTCCCTGCAATCTTCACAGATGAAAGACATGACAGACTCTGTGGAGAACTTTCTGCTGCCCGCAACATCCTCCAGCACAACCAGCTTGGCAGTGGATCAGTAATCGTGTGGGCTGGCATTACTTTGAGGGGGGCACACAGCCCTCCATGTGCTCACCAGAGGGCCTGACTGCCATTAGGTACCAAGATGAGATCCTCAGACCCCTTGTGAGGCCAAATGCTGGTGCAGTTGACCCTGGGTTACTCCTTAAAGCAAGACAGTTGGACTGTGTCATCAGTTCCTGCAAGATTTGGGCATTGATGCTATGGACTGGCCAGTCCCCCAGACCTGAATCTAACTGAGCACATCTGGGACATTCTGTCTCACTCTGTCCACCAAAGCCACGCTGCACCAAAGACCAGAAGTTGGCAGATGCTTTAGTCCAGGTCTGGGAGGAAATCCTTCAGGAGACGATCCGCCACCTCATCAGGAGCATGCCCAGGCGTTGAGGCCACACACACTACTGAGCCTCATTCTGACTTGTTTTAAGGACATTGTGTCAAAGTTGGATCTGCCTGTTTTGTTTTTTCCACTTTAATTTAGACCTCCATGAGTTGATCAATTGTATTTCCATTAATAATTGTGTGATTTTGTTTTCAGCACATACAACTGTGTAAAGAACAAAGTATTAAAACTGTTTCATTCATCCAGATCTATAGGATGTCTTATTTTTGTGTTCCCTTTATGTTTTTGAGCAGTGTACATAAAACCCTTCAGCTACTTCTCCTTTCACTCAAAATGTAAAACTGTGACAGAGCCAAGGTTTAGTTTTGGAGATATTTACATTATTTACTTTCTTTTTTATGGGGGGGCAGGTTCCACATGTATTGGTATCAGTTTACCGGTATTGGAAATAAATATTCATACCATATTGATATATCTGATATCAGCTGATATCACACACACTTCATAGTGTAACTCGTATGAAAATCTGAGAAAATAGCCATTTCCATTAATACTGCTGTTATGGCCAACAACCAATATTATATAATATTTCACTGAACTTTTGACACCTTGTAAAAGTGACCACATGACCTGACCTGCATGACAAAGAGTGATAAACTTCAGCCGATGCTAATGAATGACCATAAAAGCAATACAGTAGTTGTAATTTACAATCTTGTGTTGCACATGCCAGGACGGAGAGCATCTTTCCATCTGGAGTGTCTCCGGAGACAGTCAAAGCCGGACATCTCCCAGAAGACAGCTGTACCCTTACATCTAGTACATCAACAGGTATTTAAATTCAATTCAATTCAAGTTTATTTGTATAGCGCCAAATCACGACAAGAGTCGTCTCAAGGCACTTCACATAGTAAACATTACAATACAGGTCAGTTCATTAAGCCAATCAGAAAAAAGTTTTCTAAATGAGGAACGCAGCAAATTACATCAAGTCACTGACTAGTGTCAGTGACTTTACAGCAATCCTCATACTAAGCAAGCATTTAGCGACAGTGGAGAGGAAAACTCTCTTTTAAAAGGAAGAAACCTCCAGAGAATCCTGGCTCAGTATAAGCTGCTATCCAACACGACTCACTGGGGATCTAGAAGACGGAGCAGACACACGCATACACCAACACCAGCCCACACACACACACACACACACACACACACAACATATATACCAAGTGGTGTTTCTACGGTTACATTGTGATTTCTTAGTAAATGTTCTATTTGGTGAGAAATAAACTTTATTTTATTTATCCTAGTGAATCTATAATTAAATGAGTAAACTAGTAGTAGCACATTCAATGTCAAAGAGAGTAAAATGTTATTATCAGGAGAGGGAGAATGTTTAAGTGGTTTGCAACAGTGTTCAAGCCAATGGCCCCCTCCATGAGGGCACCACAGTTCAGCAGAACATCATTGTAGCTTTGTGATCAACTGTGTCAAAGGCAGCACTGAGATCTAACAAGACTAGAACAGATACAAGATTATTATCTGAGGCCATGAGAATATCATTTGTAACTCTCACTAATGAAGTTTCAGTGCTGTGATACTCTCTATAACCAGACTGAAATTCCTCAAACAGAACATTAGTGTTTAAATGCTGACATACTTGGATGGCCACTATTTTCTCCAGGACTTTGGAAAAAAATGGAAGGTTAGATATTGGTCTATAATTCATTTCCTATGCCTACTTTGGTGGTGTGTTATTGTTGTTTGTCTGGCCACCATGACGCCAGGTAGGGGACAGCAGACCAGCTTGTGGGGGAGTCAGTTGAGGATTCTGACCAAGGCCACTTGAGGTCAAAGGTCAACTCCTTCTTAGTTCATTCATATGGATCCAGAGAAGGTTTCTTAAGTAAAGGTTTGATTATAGCAACCTTAAAAACCTGTGATACGTATCCATTTACTAAGGATAGATATATTATATCTAGAATGGGGGCAGGAACCAAAGGAAATGCATCTTTAAATAATTGGATCTAAAATGCAAGTTGAAGGTTTAGATGAAGCTAATATTTTTGATAACTCTGAAAGTTCAACTGGATCAAAACGGTTCAAGCACAGATGAGGTTCTACAGTTGCCTCTGATGCTGCCTCACTTACTGAAGAAGAAGAAATCGCATTAGGGAGGATGCTAATTATTTTGTTTCTAATATAATTATTTTACTCGTGAAAACCCCCATAAAGTCGTTGCTGCTGAGGGCTAAGAGAATAGATGGTTCAGGTATAAAACACATCATTTCATTTAGATGCTTGTTACTGTTTTTCTTGTTTACATTTATTTTAAATGCTGTGTGTTTGGTGTGATCTCCTTTTGCCCAGGCTCTGGCGGTGGCAGGGTTAAGTCCTCTGCTGAGAAGGAGTCACTCACCCACACTCTTTAGCCGGCTGTGCTCCACGCCTCCAGCTAGCCCCACAGGTACACAGCAAAAGCCAAAAGGCTGAAAATAATTGGATCACATTTCATGAGCATGCATTATTGTAACAGCAGAATAGCTTTATCATTGTTTATTTATGTTTACTATCATTTTTTCCAGGCCAGTGTAGTGATGCCTCCTACCAGCGAGTTCCCTCTCTGAGACTAGAGGGCGCTAACTCTCATGAAAAGCTCAATACCAGCTTGCCTTCTGTCAGCTGTGGGCCATGGTGAGCTTCGGTACATTTCCAAATTAAGTCTTAATGACAGATGAAGGACGTTATGACCAATAAATGCTCTTACTCCAGGTATAGCGACAGTAATGGGAACAGCCCAAGCCCTGCCCCAAGCATGTCCGCATCCAGTCAGAGAGCGCCGCGGCCGGTGTCACTAACGGTGCCATCACTTTTGGGGAAAGACTCCATCTCGCTATTTCACGGCAGCGCAGGAAGTCTTGTAGAAGCGGTGAGTCTTAACCACACCAATAAGAGGAGATTTCTCTCAACATCATTCTACAACCAGAAAACACTTGTCCTTTTTCTATTTCCTCAAGGTTCTAATATCAGAAGGTTTGGGCCAGTTTGCCCAGGACCCATCTTTCATTGAGGCGACCAAAGCCGAGTTGGCCGATGCATGTGACATGACCATTGAAGAGATGGAGCATGCAGCCAACAACATTCTGAATGGCAGCACAGCCACAAACACCACATCCAGCACCTCTTCCACCTCTCAGCACAGCCCTAATGGCAGCCTCCCCTTCCACAGAGTCGCAGCAGCAGCACCACACAGGGACCGACCTGTCGGCTTAAGCCCCTGTGAAGCAGAGGCCGCGGGAAGCAGAGGCTACGTCCATGAGCCGTCCTCTATAGAGGAGCGGCAGGAGCTGCTAGCCAGGGGGAGAGGGCGAGAAGATGACGAGGAAGAGGCAGAAGAGCGGGAAGAAAGGCATCATAGAAGCTCAGTGGTGATTGCAGGAGTGCAACGGAAGAACAGTGGGCTTTTAGAGGATGAGGATATGGAGTGTGTGACGAGCTTGTAGGTGCCACCTCAACAGGTCTGATCAGCGAACAGACCCCTCTGACACCATCAGAGGCTGACGGTCTGTCAGTGCTGGTTCACAGTGCCGCGGCTGGCTCTGTTTGTCCCCACACGTCACACACATTTAGCTACACACTCTGTCGCTCTGGACAGTGGCGGCCAGTGATGCAACCTTCAACACATGGTTATGACTCTGTTGGTTTAAGTGAGTCAGTATGTGTGTAAACGTTTGCAGTAAAGTATATCAGACTATATTCGATCCGAACGAATGTGTGTGTGTGTGTGTGAGTGTGTGTATACGATTTTCTCTATTTCTACTTGTATGTGAGTGTGTTCACCACACGTGTCTGAGTGTGGCTCTAAAGTGCCTCACAGTTTTATCATGTCCTCAAAGTGTGACGAGCAGGAAAGTAGAGACAAGCAAAAAAGACTAAGTCTGACTGAAAGGGAGATAGACGAACGCAGAGACAGGAAGTCCTTGTATGGGTTTCCTGTGAATGATATTGTTTTCATTTCCTATGCCTACTTTGGTGGTGTGTTATTGTTGTTTGTCTGGCCGCCATGACGCCAGGTAGGGGACAGCAGACCAGCTTGTGGGGGAGTCAGTTGAGGATTCTGACCAAGGCCACATGAGGTCAAAGGTCAACTCCTTCTTAGTTCATTGATGACGAAGCGCTGTATTGTGTAAAACAGGCAAGGAAAGCCCTGTTTGAAATCTCATTTCTCCTCTTCCAAAGCTACGGAACCGTGGAGCACAGCCCTGCCAGCATGGGAGTGGATCTGAGGTGACACACCACCCCCAGCCAAGTCGAGGGGGGGCGGATTGAGGGATGATTCAACAGCCAAAAAAGGGCTGGTTCAGGGGACACAGGCAGAGATAGGCACTTCCTGGCCAAAAGGGTGCTAGCAAGCTCTTTTTTTCCAGCTGGTCATTAACCCTTCAGCAAGACTCACCTCGTCTGTCATCTCGGTCTGGCTTCACCCCCTCCACCCTTTTCTTCGTTTGGCCGGACCCACTTGCTGCCCCAAACAGGAAACGAGAGGAGTGTTTGATGGCTCAGTAGAGACGAGCCCCCTTCTCTGCCTCATACCTCACTGTTCCTCACTCCTTTCTCTATCCTTCCTCCCTCCTCTTTGGCTATATTACTTTCACTCACCCCTCACTGCTGGATGTTTGTCCTTTTATTTATTTATTTATTTTTATTTTTTTATTTTACGTTTTCAGCACTCGAGGAGGTGTGTGTTGTGCAGGGCGGCCTGGAGGGTAGGGTGGAGGACAAAATAGGAGTGATTGATTGAAAAGACTCCAGCCATGGGTCCTCACCAGATCTAGCGTCAATCAACCTCACTTCCTTCTCCAAGACCCTCCTCTTCCTCTCAGTGTGGAATCCTATTGGATTTGCTGCCACATAATATTTCTATAGACCACACCCACTATGTATTTAACAGTTTAATATTGTGCAAAGCTGGCTAGCCATGACTATTTTGTTTTCTATTCATGACGTCGGTTTAATTTATCCTTGATTTGTTTGCACAATGGGGTGCTGGTCTTATAAATGTGTTTTTGCTCGATTTATTTTAGTACAATTTTAAGAGGTTTTAAGTATTGAAGCAGGGCGTAGTGTGTGTGTGACTGTAAAACTTATGATTGTGTGGGCATATGTGTGTCTGCGTTTTAGTACAAGACGTTCGAGTGTGTGAGATGGTGTGTGTGCGATTTAAAAAGAGGAGGGGGTCGTTCTCTTTATCCGTATGCACCTTTTAAAGATTGTATCTATTTATTTATTTATTTTTTCCAAAAGAGACTAAATGTGTGAGGACGCTCGAGTGGTTTCCTGTGTTTTCTAAAAAGCTTATTTTAAGCCTAAACAGTAAATTAAGGTAGCATTACAAGTATGTTTGTGTGTGTGTGTGTGTGTGTGTGTGTGTGTGTGTGTGTGTGTGTGTGTGTGTGTGTGTGTGTGTGTGTGTGTGTGTGTGTGTGTGTGTGTGTGTGTGTGTGTGAGCAAGGATGAGTTTGTGTTATAATGGGCCTCTTAACACAGGGTTACCATGGACAGGCATGCTTCCAAAGCTTTGTGATTTCTTTAGCACGATTTGTACATTTTTTTAGCCAAGCTGCAGGGTGAGAAGTCACTCTTTCTTTGCATACTAGCCATCACAAAACCTTTCTTTACTGCCCCATTCAGACGTGGTCAGGAGTAAAGTCTGCAGCGAGGTCAGAGTGAGTTTCAGCTTTGCTGCTAGCTGGAAGGTAAGAAGCCTTTTAGCAGTCGCTCCCTCTCTGATTCCTGCTCTGGATGACAGAAGCACCACTGCCACAGTAACGCCCTGTGAGAAAACCTGGCTGTATCACATCCATGCAACTTAATGTCAACTTCTAGCAAAAACGTTAACTCCAAATAAATTCTTAGGGCTGGTGTACAGTTGCTGCAAGATTTCCAGATCAAACATCTTTGTCTTTGACTCACATCGCTAAACAGTTGCATCATTTGAGACAAATTAATTTTTAGTTTGACAGATTAAACTGTAAAATTGAGAATCACTTTTTTGAGGATGAGGTCCACAAGACAGCACAGGTTTTGCTGTAAAGCATTCCAGCTGTTGCTGTCGCAGAAACCTTTACCCGTACTTGTTTTATTGTTATTATTATTAACAGTTTACCTGACATAAACATTCGCAGAACTCTGATAAAAATATAAGACAAACAAAATCTTAATTTAGAAAACAAAAATTCAAAGATCGTATTTAAATCATTCCCATCTAATTTGTGTAAACCAGCAGAAGTACTAAAAACGTGTTTTTTAAGGGTCCAAGTAAGTTCAGAGGTGTCTTCTATGATTATAGCTGTAAAAGTTTAGAAAGCCCACACAGTCAGTCAGACAGGAAAGTTTTCTCTTTGATTTACTGTTGAGATCGAATTCCTCCATGAAAAGCAGAGCAGGTTTGTGGCAGACAAAATATGCATAAACACACTGCCATACACACTGCATCCTGTGCCAGTAACAGACTTCTGTCATTATTATGCAATCTAAATATGAATGTTGAATGTTTTAGTGGTGGCGCCATCGTTGCTTAGTGGTTCTGATTATACTGCAGCTCTGAGGATTTTTTTCAGACTCATCCATGGCTTCGTTAAAGCATCTTTAACATTTATGTTTTGCCTTTTTTTTATTCTGATTTGAAAGAAACCTGTGAGATGACAAGAATTTCTTTGTCCAGTGGTTTGTTCTCGGGGTGAGAATTGGCTCTAGTAAAAAGCAACACACTAACATATTGTTTTGTTTCCAGGTTTTATTCAGTTATCTGGGTCGACATTTATTAGTGAACGACAGCCAAGAGCTCAAATCTGACCAATTCATGCTAATGTAGTTAGATCTGGTTACTATTATGCTAAAAGTCCTCATAAGATGTTTATTTTAGACATGTGAACTGCAGTTTCTGTATCCAACCAACTGTATTTTATCTGCCAGAATAACAACCATAAAGGTTACTTTATAAACACGTTATAAACCATGAATGACAGTATTTACACACTCATAATCATGTCCAAAACATCTTTGAGTTTTATTTATATATATATATATATATATATATATATATATATATATATATATATATATATATATATATATATATATATATATATAATGAGTGGGATTTTAATGTTAATTATGTTATTTACTATTTATTAATGTAAAAAAATAACACATTAAACTAATTACCCCTTGAGTCTGAGGGTCCCCCCAATTGCAATGTATGCCCCATATAAATAAGTATCATCAAGCTGCCCCTCTACAGAAACTGCAAAGCCAGTATCATATAAACTGTTTTTATAAGCTGCAAACAACTAAAACTATAATTTAATGAATCACCCTTTATGAAGTAAAGGAAGAAAAGAAAAATAATCTACATTTTTATTGTTATGTTTTCTAGTTGATAGAAAATAGGCAGGCAGTAACTTTATCCATATGAACTTTATTACAGCAGGAGTGACAAGTATACATGCAGCATTCATCTTGTAACCCTCAGCATAACTTCCCCTGAACTCCACACTACACCTCTATATCGGCAGAGTTCTGCTGTCACCTATGATAAAGTGGCAGTGTGCCGTTTTGTGCCACTAGGGGGCAGTACATACATACATTTCAGGGTAGTTTTACACCATAACTTCCTGACTGTCACGAGTTTAAAAACATTACAGTAAATGTTACCTGTAAAGCAGAAAGCATGTAACCTCGCCGTGACTCCTTAGACTTTGATGGTCCTTCGGTTAATACCATTAGGGAATGCAATGCCAATTGTAGTTTGCTGGCGCTGTAGTTTCCAGATCTCCCCGGGGGCCTGCGCCTGTCGATGACGTCATCATACTCTGGTAATACCGCTCGGCCAAAATACTTTGTATCTCTTTTTCAATTCTGTTGTTTCACATATTTTTTGCAAATGTTTTAGCAGTTTTGTGTTTCTTACTGCCTAAATGATTTTTAACATGGTAATGTAACTTCCGTGAATTGTACGTCCAGCCAGTCATCCACTGTTCATGTCACCAACAGGCGCAGGACTCCGAGCTGGCCAGACGATAACATGGCGTTTATATATATGGCATCCCCCAAAGACGCTAGACCCGCGCCCTATGTACTTTCAACAAAATATTTATGGTTATGTGGAATGAAGCTGCCAATATTTTTCAACAACTGGACCTCATTTTATTCAGTTTCAACAACATTTCGATGGATATTTACAGAGATTAAAAGGTAAAAACTGATTGCTTCTTTAAGTTCAGTACACAACATTTACAATGTTCCATTTACAGTTCATCAATAACACATTTATATTTGCATATCCCAAAAAATCCCACAATGGTTCCCTTCATAATTAGATCAAATCAATCAAATAGACCTTGTGGTTACAGAAATATACTCATTAAAGTGTGCGTATGCCATCTGTGCCTCACTAAAATGATTTTTATTTTAAAAATTGCTTGGGGGCAAATTAACTTCAAATGTTAAAATGTGATTAATCAAGATTAATTAACTCCAAAGCCTCTGATTAATTAGATCACATTTTTTATCAAGTCCCACTCCTAATATTATATATACATATAATACAGTATATCAGAAGTGCCACAGCAGACTTGCTTCCCATCTTTTATCACTGTAGAGAGAGATTCAAAGCCCTGTGGTGTCCCCGTTTAAAAGCCGTGCAGCATTGCAGTCTATGTGGTTTGTGGGTTAGCATTAACTTTGGCGTGTCGTGTGCTATTGATACTGATGAGTGGGTATTATCCTGCCACCCACAAGATATGCAAAAACAATGCAATAACCATGACTGTATGAAAGGTTCTTGTGAGAGTATTGTATAAAAGACAGAGAGTCAGCATTATGAAGATTACTGTTCGTTATAGTTAAAGTGAACTCCAAAAGACATACTTGAAATCAGGTACGTACCAGTGCTGTCTGGTAAAGACGTATTTATTTGGATGATGGTCAGCATGTTGAATGAGACAGAAGCCAAAAACCAGTGGAGTTTTTTTTTTTTTTTTTACAGTGAGAAAATGTGTCTTTTTGTTATTGTTATTATTATCTGTGTAAATGAATAGCAAAACCAACTAATTCTGTCTCCCTGTCTGGTGTATTTGACCACATCCTTTTACGGTGATTTATATTTTCCAGTTATACTAATGACCTCAGTGGGTGGATCCTCATCAGATTTGAATGCAGCTGACGTGTTGATTGAGCATTCCAGTTTTTTGGCTGTTCCGTTCCAATTAGGTTAAAAAATCAAATCACACTTTTTTACAGTATAGCTTTTTCTAGTTTGTGTACATACTTGATTAATGTCAGTATTTCTTCTCTTTGTAATTATTTGACTCTTTACAGATGAAGATTTTGCATATCTTGTGTCTTATGGCCTCCCATTCTTTTTCAGTTCATCAAATCTGAGGACAGGCAAGATTATCAGAAAAATAAGACGCTAGAGTACATTTCCTCCCATGTTTCAGCAGGTGCTGTATGTTGCCGAGTTCTTACTCATCACTTTGTCTTTATTTCTTTCCTCTTTCTGACGGGAAGATAAACGATTAGAAATCATTCCAAAGACCAAAATGCTAAAACTTTATTCTCAAAACACCTCATCTACACCTTGTTTTTAAGAATTTCTTTGACGGGCTAGTTTGATCACTTCCTGGGCCTACAGACGTATCCCTACCAACTCTAACCATGGCTTGACTTTGTTTTTGTGTTCAGTTAGCATCAGGTTGCTGCTGTGGAGCTGCTGTTACATTAGACATCCACACGTGCGTTCACAAGTCACTCTTTTTTGTCCTCATATATTTCTAACAAGCCAGATAAGCTGCAGGTTGCATCTCACTCACAGCAAATTCAACTAAAATCTCCCCATCTGCAGCACAGACAGATTATGGAAACTTGTATTATTATTTTCATTATCAAATGACAATCAAGGCAACAGTTGATGACAGTATAAGAAGTCTTTAGCCTAAAGAAGACTAAATGAAAAGTATTTGAGATGATTGTAGTTTTTTTGCATCATGTTAGGGTGGTTTGAGTTCTGACATGATGAATTATATATTCCAGTAATGTTCCAAGTGCATGGATTTCCCTCTCTAGAGATATAAAGTCCTATAAGTCCTAAATAACTGATTATATCCGTTGTCTCACCACTAGCTTATGATTGTATATTTTTATATACTATATATGGCAAAATGTTTACAAATATAGAATATTTAATCACCAGAATGTCAGAACGAAGAACAAGCAGGTCACTTTTATGGGAATGTAGTTATATTGGGTAATTATTTTTAACGTCCCACTTTACCTGTAATGCAGACCAAATGAAACGAGTTCCTACTGAAGAAAAGCGGTCTTTGTTTCAGCACATGGGATTTAATGGGATTATTACATATAGGAACTACCGGTATTTGGATCATTTGCAGCGAATAGAAATCATTTAAATCTGTTTTTATTCTATTTCAGTGCTGTAACTCCAGGAAAAAGAGGCCCTTTGCTCAAAGCTGATAAATAATGATTGAGGACAAATGTTGAATGGGAATCTGTCATGCTTTTGCTTTTTTTATGTTTTGTGAAGACGTCTTAAACAAGTCAGCCAACCATCAGCCTGCCAGCTCAGGTCAGGGTCTGGTCATACTGTAGCACTGAGAGGCTCCTCCCTCTCTCTCTGAGTAGTCCAACATCAGCAACACGTTATCCTAGCAACATGCCAAAAAAGTAAATAAAGAAACAAAACAAAAACACCTCCAAAGGACTAGGTTTCCGTTTGTTTTGAATCATTAAATTATTGTAGCTTCTATGTTTTTTTCTTCCAAGAATGAATTTGGAGGACTTGAACTACATTTGTGTAGAGAATTTAATTCATCTGCCTTTTTTGCAGACTAGGACGCAAAAAAAAAAGTAGTTTAGATGTATGTTTGGCCAGTCTGTTTTTGAGAAGTTGAGCCTGACGGTACTGGTTACATGAAACACTCCAGAGACATAGGAACGTGGCCGTTTGAGGACTTCTGTGTGTTTTCCATGTTTATGCAAAAACGTGTTGGATTTAGTTTGGGAATTTAACTTTCACCAGAACTTCTTGTGGCAAAGCTTGATCCAAAATTTGTCATAGTTTGTGTATTTTGTCAGTAAAGGTGCATCAAAAGTAGTTAAAATGATTATGGAGAACATGACCGCTAGATCTGAACACGTCAGCATAAACACACATGCTCACACACACACCATAAAAAAGTACTGCAGTTGTCGTTTAATACGAACCAAACACGAGTTGTGTTTCCATTGTTGGAGAGCTTTTTCCTCAGATCTCCTCGTGAAGGTTTTAACAATGTTGCAAAAGAAGTTTGTTATATTTTCATGTCAATGTGTTTAAAAGGCTTGTGTTTAATCCTGACAACAAATATTTAAAGATTACTATTTTGAATAGAGATTTTATTATCTTTTCTAGGTGATGTTGGATTAGCCTGTTGATGGAGAAATCTAACTAAAACACTGTTTTTTCTGTTGTACAGATATTTTGATGATGTTAACGATAAGGGCTTTCAGACAGGACAGAACGTAAGAGGTCAAATATATTATTAAATATAAAAACAAGATTATAAAAAAGCTATTGTTTATTTTAGATATGAAATCATTGAAATATATCTAAATATGAATGATATACGATATATGATGGTGCAGGATGTTACAGATTATTAAAGAAGAAGTATGAAGATCCTAATTACCGGTAATTTAAAACTCCTGAGTTGTTCCGGCATTTTTACAAAAAAGGACAAATATTTTCCTAGTTTTATCACCGACAGGCTACTTCCGTTATGTTGACAGATATTTCCTGGTGAGTTTACTTTGTGTAAAATTTGATTCTGTGAAAAAGCGTAACTTTAATAAAACTAAACACAGATCCAGCTGCATGATGAGGGCAGCAGCAGTTCATTCCAGCCGTCTGCATCAGGAGGATGCTCGTCAAGTTAATCAGTGTTACGTCTATCGCTCAGTTCATACATCCTGTTGAGTGTTTACAATAAACTATCCCACTTAATTGGCTTTTTCATTGGGGAAACTCTGGAGATCTCCCTTTTACTGGGACTCAGAATAGATTTGCTTTCCCAGTTTGAACCAGTATAGATTAGCAACGGATTGTGTAGCAGAACACGCATAAGCACCTTTGTGTGAATGCTTAGGATGTTTAAGGAGGTTATGCAAGAATGACGATAAATCCCTGCATCAGACTTCTAATAAGGCTGACACCAAGACAGATTTTTTTTCCAAAGAATCCAAATCCTCTTTTAATGAATGCATCCATCAGAGTGGGAGTTTTGGATATAACAATAATTAGAGCCCCGGAAAAAGGCAGCAGTGTCCTCTAGGAAGTATGAGTGTTTCTGCTTGCTTCTCATCTCTGATTTCACACATAAGAGCTACCGTAGCATCACGAATGATAAATGTATCTAGTCAATAAGTGAATGTAGGACACAAGGATGCTCTTACTGACGCCTGAGAAGAATTGAGACCTTTTTTTTACATGCATTAGCTAGCTAACTTGACCACCATACACTCAAAACGACTTAATTATTTGCTGTCACAGATTTCTGCCAAACTTGATCCAAAAGTGTTTTTTTCTCTTTTAGAGCACAAAGAGTCAAAATAATTGTGTGTGTGTGTGTGTTTGTGTGTGTAAATGAAGCTTTAAACACTGACAGCATCCTCATGAGTTGTGGTTTTTATGCAGCAGCTTTTTTTCTCTCTTCCTGGATGACCGAGCCGTGCGTGCGTGTGTGTCTGCTCTCCCATCATCAGCAGTGTCTTACAGTCGCGTCCATTACGGTCATTCCAGACAGGACTGAGCAGCTCGTTTTTGTTCATGTGCGTCTCAAAAGGTTTGCTGTTGATCCTATTTTAAGGTGGGAGGTGTTCACAGAGACCAACCTGTTGTAATATTAGTAATGGCGCTACTGTTACATGTACTATTGAATAACAGCACTATTTATGGTCTAAATAAAGAATAAGTGTGTCATTGTGCTTGCAGTAGCTTTGGAGGCAGGTGGCCATTTGTAACTTGAGTTTTTAAACATAAGCCACACCCCCTCCACAGCAGGGAGGATTTCATTGGTTCCAAGGTTGCTTAGTGACACTGGCCCAGCACCATTTGGTTTCCTCGGTTTTTTCTCCCCGGTGTAGTTAGGACTGCATGGGCCCAGTCGCAATACTCGCACGTCCCCCCTTTCAACACTCAATTGCACGTTCCTGAGTTTGTAGGGTGTCCCGATTCTCAAATGCGGAACTTTGCACCCTTGATCGCTATTACCCATAATCCATTGTGTGGATATTTTGAGAAGGCAGAGCAATGGCTCAAGTGCTTTATCTCAAAATATGTATTTTCAAGTATATTTGTCAAAATACTGAATATTTTATTATTGTGTACCTTTATGATTGCAGTCAAATGTTTCTCTGTTGAAAGATGCATTACATGTCTGTTGATAAACATTGTTAACTGATGGCTGGTGTGTATTTTAGGACACGACATGCCAGTCATCGTCCAGCACATTTTCACAAATGGCAGAGTCAACCCAGATTAAAAATGAAAGGGAAATTTTCCCCTTCTGGTCAGGAAAAAACAAAACATGATCGTTTATGGAGAATCAAATCTTCAATATTAGAACCAAATTTTTATCAATTCCTCTTTTACCCAAAATGAAAGAAGTTCCTTTTAAGAGGATTAGTGATATTTATCCACACTCTGAATGTTTTAGACTAAGATTTAATATGGACAGCAATAAATGCAAATTTTATCAAATAATTGTTTGTTTTGAAAGTTGATAGATTTTTAAACACGCAGCACAACCAGCGACCGACGTGCGTCGCGATCGATGCTCACCGTCTCAATTTGGCAATCATTTGCACACTTGTGTACTGCGCACTTCCTCCAAGTGCACTTCGCTGAGGACCGTAGGGTGCCGTGCGCGTTTTGGGACTGGGCCATGGCCTCTTGTTGGACACCCCTTTTTTTTCTTTTTTCTTTTTCTAAGAGAATTCTTGTTTTATTTCCTTTCACCTCTTCATTCATTTAAGAATACAAAAATCAGAATATTAATTCAATCACTTTTTCTACTCCTATTTTCTATAAAAAGTGAAATAAAAAATGTTTAAAAAAACTTGATTTGTAAATAAGTCATGTACAGTTTGTATCTGTAACTTGTCAGTCTGTCATTGGTGACAGAGTCTGTCTTGCTTATAACGCACGCTACCAGTAAATAAAAAAGGAAAAAGTATATTTAGACTGTATGGTCCCTTGAAAGCAAGTTTTAAATTAATATCTGATGTATATTCCTGTAACATTGCATTTTTATCTGAGGAATGATGTTATTAAAAAATTGCAAATAAATTGCATTTCCTACAGTTGTGTTTTTCAGTGTTCTCCAGCTTCTGACACCTTTTACACTGAAGTACTACTGACCCCTGCTGGTTGGAGGAATTTAGTCTTTCAGAATCAACAAAATATGTTAGTACTTGTGAAATGTACATACATTTTAAAACGTCAGACTTTAAATTAAAAAAGCCAAAACACAGCAGAGAAATTTGGTTTTCAAAAGATTTCTGCAATTTTTATCAAATCTAATCTGAAATTCATACAAAAACTCATTTCTAACATTGCTAAGCTACGTCAGTGAGAATTGTGTGTATTATGTGTTTCGTTACGTGGCTCAAAGATGTGTCCCAACCAGAGGAGGGATTTTTTTAAGGTTTGGAACAGTTTCAAACTCACAGCTCTGCTGCCTGTCACAATTCTTCGACCAATTTAATGGCAGGATGAAGACAATGAGACGTGAAATAAGAAGAAAATAGAGAATTTATTCTACTGACAAGACAAAACTAGAACAACCAGTAAATCCACTTTACATAGAGAACATGTCCAAACTTTTGAAAACACTTTTTCCATTAAAAAATTTTTTTACTAAAATAAAAGTCAACATCTGTGACCAGATGAGGTTTTCCTGATGATGGACACATCATGTGTCATTTTTATGAACCACCATGTGTCTTTTCAAATTCCCCTGCTGGGAGAATTCTCTCTCACACTTCGCACACTTAAAGGGTTTCACGCCGTTGTGGCTGAGTGTGTGTCTCTTGAGACAGTTCAGGGTGAGGAAACGTTTCGGGCACTCGGAGCAAAGGTACGGGCGCTCTCCGGTGTGGGAACGCATGTGGACGATTTGGTGACTTTTGCAGGAGAAACCTTTCCCGCAGTGCACGCAGGTGTACGGCAGCTCACCTGTGTGGGTCCGATTGTGCAGCACCAGCTCCCCCGAGGACAAAAACGTCTTTCCGCAGGTGGTGCAGAGGAAATTCCTCTCCCCTCTGTGCATCTGCATGTGTCTTAGAAAGCCGCTTTTGCTAAAGTTTTTATCACAGATGCTGCAGATGTTGGTGGGACCATCTTGCAGACATTCATGCTGCTCGAGAGATTTGCTGCACGAGAATCCTTTGTTGCATTGTTTACACGTCACTTTCCGGCTTTTATTGTGAAGCCTCTGATGATGATAAAGCCTTGACTGGCTCTGGTACCCCTTCTCACACTGGATGCAAATAAATTGGAAGCTGTGCAGCTTCGTGTGGTTCCTCAGCTGATTAGGGTGTTCAAAGACCTTTTCACAGGTGGCACATTTAATGTCCTCCTCTGTGAAGTTTTTGATCACAGGTCGTGTGCTCAGAAACCTTTTATCCTCCCCTGTTGGCTTTTTTTGATTTTTCTTTTTCGAGCTGTCCTTCCTCTCCTGGTCATTCTTTTTTACAACACTTTCCTTCTGTTTGCCTCTCCTCCGACTCTTTGTTTCAACATCTCGATTCTTATCTTTAGTGTTCGAGGCTGGGCTTTTTCGCAAAGTCTTGGTTATTATTTTTTTCACAGATTTATTTTTCCGACTAGGAGCCGTCTTGTGACGCTCACACTTGTGCTCTTGAACAGTCTTCTGTTCACGCCGTTTGCTTGGACTCTTGCTCACCTGATCTAAGGGAGACAGGGAATCTAAACATGAGAGAAAACACAGACCAGTGTCGTGAGCTAAAACAGCCTGAATTCAAAGAATTCCCGATCTACTGACCTGATTTGTTTTTTTGCATCCAATCATCTGAGTTATCCGTGCCATAGCTTAAGTCTTCTTCCAAATCTTCCAGCGCAAGGATCTCGACCTCGCTGTCATATTTATTAGCATCGACCTGAATAAGGTGTTCAGTTTGATTCGAGATGGCCAGCGTGGAAAGAATGACGTCCTCTTCATTACTTGAACAAGCTAAGAGACAGGAAAGTTTTACAGACCGGAGTCACTTTTGGATAAATTACAATAAAACGGTTTGTCTTACCTGAACTGAGAGTCCCCAACGCTCTGTGATGAAGCAGCAGAGTCTTAAGGGGAAATGGTTCCGTCAGGTAATGTGCAAACTCTTCAGAACCAAATGATTCGGAGAGCCAAAGAGCTGTCTGAAACATAAAAAACATGCACACTGCTCACTGGAACACACAGACCTCAAAGCAGAACATTTTGCAGACCTGCCAACCGTGTAAAAAAAACATAAAGGCTAAAATGCACACACACACACACACACACACACACACAGCTGCCTCTTTCTCTTTAGTCGCAGATGTTTTATTTTTTTCACTCAGATTTCGGCTTGAATATTCAACAGTGAAAGTAATGTTACGCGTTCACATTCACCAAAAGACTGCTGGTCCGGCCCGCTGGCACGCACGCCGCTGAGTCGTGTTGTCAGACATGAGTACCACACGTGCGTATTCGCCACAGAATTCAACTCACGTATCCGCAGTTTTTTTCTTGGTTTAGAGGGGTGAGTCGTACCAGCGTAAATAGATGCCAAATTGCGTACTGACTACACAAAACGCATACAGGTTGGCAAGTCTGATTTTGTGTTATCTGCTGAAGTACCTGCTGCAGGTTTGGTATGGGCAGCAGCTCCTCCATTCTGGATAGAAACAGCGATACAAGCTGCTGGATCCTTTGGTTAAAGGCAGAACCGTAGTTCTCAGGAAAAACTTGCTACAGTCAGAGAGAGTCAGATTTTAAAAGGGCATGAAGTAAGAATGACATCCTGTGGTCAAATCTGGGTACTGCAGTCCAGGTTTCAAAACAAACGAGTGACACTCTCCCTCTCGTTCTGAGTTTTCTGTTGCCAGTTACAGATCAGCGGCAGAAGATTCTAGATGACAAGCAAAGACGAGTCATACACAGAGCAATAAAAAAAATAAACACATTTCACTTTAAAATTGAGTTGTTGATAAGTGAAAAAGTTGCTTGACATATTTTTAGTGCCGACTACTTGTTTCTAATTCATTGTTAGCATTTTTAGCTCAATGTGAGCCTCTAGCCTGCTTCACCTGATGTTAGAGTGAAACAAAAGGATGTTGTGGCTTCTTGGGGGTACAAGAAACAACTTCCGAGCTAACATACTCTGGAGCTTTTTACCGGTTGTTGCCAAACACCAGCTCAGCAGCTTTAGATGGCGCAGACTTGGCAAATCTGCAGGCTCACTGATTGTAAACAAAGACAACCCCCAGCCGGCTGAGAAAGGAATCTGTTTCAATGTAACCTTCCTTCCAACATGTTTGAAACATTCAAATGTTTTGTGATCATTACACTGTAAAATTCGTTCTTGTTGTACCTTTACCACTTAAAAATGTTTCCAGAATTTCTAAACATGGAGCAAGTATGATTTCAGAGCTTTGTATTCAAAGAAAAGGTTTACTAAAACTTCTATGTCTTCCATGTCTACGTTCCAAGTAAACAGCACTGCTGCTTTTACTTGTTTTCATCAAAGAGAAACTAATCTGCTTGCCTTAAAAGGTACAATGCCAAATCTGCAAAACAAGCTAGCTTCAAATGTTTTAATGCATCTTAACTCCTTTACTGCTATTCATGACAAAAGTCGTCATTTTAAATCCAACCGCTCGCTGCCATAGACGACTGAAGTCATCAACTGCATTTTTTTACGGGGCAGGCATTTGGAACGAGCCACCACGCCATGAAAATAATCATCACGTTTCTAAAGCTGATCTTCATCCACGTATGTCACACGTCACTTGATCAGGAAGTGGAAAATCCATGTGTTAGACTGTTTTGAGACGTTGCTGTGAAAAAAGCTACGCATGAACCGGAAAAGCTTCTGAGGCTCACAATTCGACGACGGATGATGGAAGAACGGATAACACTAGAAACACGCGGGTTCTTCCTGATGTAAGAAGTGAGTCTACTCTTTGTTTTGGTAGTTTTGGCGTTGACATCATAGAGCGCAATCTTCTGTGACCCAAAAACATTGGCAGTCAGGGGCTTTCTGATCAGGAAACAGCAGGCAGTAAATGAGTTAACAGCATTCTTACACAGTGTAGCCATACATTTTTTTCAAGATAAAAATAATAATAATAACAATAAAGTGGTTATCTTGCATTTGTCTAAAAACCTCAGCCAATAACACGATGCAGCCCAAAGTCAATGACTGGACCATCCAGTTGTCCATCTCACTGAACCACCACATCTCTGCATTTACCTGGGTCCTCCTCTCATTACGGACTTGCACATTTTGCAACAGAACACCACTGGTGTGAGAGGTTCTCCTCTCAATAATGTCAGAGAAAGAGAAAAATCTGGCTGCTACCATTTCAACTTCAGGACAAACTACCAGAGTCCCAAAAAGAAAAACATAATTTCGTTTGGACATAAAAAACTGCAACTGGTGTTTAGTGCTCTCTAGTGTACTGTGGCGATGAGCGTCCCCATATGTCTGTATTTAAAAGCCAGCTTGTTCTGCAGACTCAGTAAAGCAGCTTTAGGACACACAAAGCATTCTCTTTGCAGACTCACTTTGAAGAAGAACTCCTTTTCCGAGGGGACATTTAAAATGCTCTGCACCAGGTTGGCAAAGTTGCTATAAGATGTCTTCAGAATATCAGAACTATCCTGTCAAAAGTACATAAGTACATAAGTAGTTATAGAATTCTGTATTTTTTTGTGGGTGAACCGTGTTGTAAGGCTTTTTACATCCTCACCATTTGACCACTGTTGCTTAGTTCAACACAGCAGACATGGATTTTATCCAGGTGGTCTTGAATGGTCTTCAGGTTTGCAACACCATCACCACGACACAGCTCCAGAACCAGCTGGGGCAGCGTATAGGCAAGGCGAGGCAGCTTTATTTATATAGCACACTTCACACACAGAGGCAATTCAATGTGCTTTCCAGGTAGAAAGAACATTACAATAAACGTGACAGAAAATATCATTTAAAAATTAAAAAGAAACAAAGGCAAAGTTAAAGGGTGAGCAGTTACAGTGCAGAAGGTGCAGCATAAGAACATTTATTCAAAAGCTGATAAAAACATGAAGGTTTTCAATTTTTATTTAAACGTTACTAGAGTTGGGGCACATTTGAGGTCATGAGGAATCCGATTCCATCATAGTAGCTAAAAGCAGCTCCACCCTGTTTGGTTCTGACTTGAGGTTCTACCAGCTGACTGTTTCCTATGGATCTCAGAGTCCTGCTGGGCGTACATACAGGAAGGAGATCCGACATGTACTCCATGCCACTGAGTTATTTATACACTAGTAGAAGCACTTTGAAATCGATTCTGTCGTTTATAGGTAACCAGTATAGAGATTTAAGAACAGGAGTGCTGTGCTCAGTTCTTTTGGTTCTTGTTAAGAATAAATAAATGGAATAATCTAGTTTAAACAGAGCTGATTAAATACGCTCATGGACTGGAAAAATGAGTAGGAACTCCCCTTCTCAGAATAGGAAGTTTAAAAACGGACCCAAGTTCAGCTTCCTTGTTTCTCCACAATATGTTGAGATTTGATAACGCGAGCTTGGCTAATCATATCACGGTTTCATTTAAGCAGATGAAGCTGACATTTGTGTTTTACACTGTTTCAGACAATAACTGTAACATAACCAGAATGCTAAACATATGCATTTGCTTTGATTATAATTAGGTGGTGCAGCATTCCTTACCTTAGCTCTCAGGCCCAGGATGAGCTGAGCCTTCTGGCTGGGACCGAGGACCTCCGGGACAATCTCTGTTGTCAAACTGATGAGGTCCAGCAGATGGTTATACTGTTTCACCCCATCATCCTGCAGCACCACTTTCCACATAAAGGCTGACATGAGTCTTACAGGAGGGACAAGCAGCTGTAAGGAGGCTGGAGGTAGAAGAGAGTCTGCAGACAAACCCGGGGAATGAATAATAATAAAAGTTATCCTACAAGTGTTTACTACAGCCATTTGTAGCTGATTTGGCTTCAGGTAACCTCCCAACACAGTACAAAAGATTAGCTAACGTTAGCTTAGGAATTATTTTTCTACAAAATAAACAAAGCACAGAAACATACATACAGTTAAATAAACTGTTACACAAACCTTTGCTGTTTCGCGCCATAATATCGCTCATAGATGATTAAACAGACAGCAAATTTGCTCAAATACGTTTCTTCCTGAGCTAAAAAAAAACACTTTCGGGTAAGCAGTCAACGTCACACGTACGTGTGTTTTGCGTCTTCCTTCAAAATAAAAGTCGGTGTGGGTTTTTTACTTTAAATTTCAATTTTGAGAATATATCAACAATTCTGGTATTTAATAATAGTTAATAGAACTTATTTGAATAGAAAACATCAATGTAAGTGTTTATTTGTTCCATAAATAGTTTTGCAGATTGATATGAAAATGTGCACCAAGCTCATCACTAACTAAATAGTCTAAAATATTTTAATGCATTGCAAATCTTTTTCTGTTATTTCGGCTAAAAATAAAGTGAAGATTCCTCTCAACTAAACTCGTAAAAACAAGCAAAAAACACATTCACGGAAGATCTTAAAATAAAGTGCTTGTAAATTAGAGTTCATTGTTTTGTTTTGGGGGATCACACATATTTCATACAAGTATGGAAAAAAAACTACTTGGAGAAGGTTTGGGAGCGCCTGCAAGTTGCGCACAGCATGATCACCTGACACAAATGGTAACACCCACACGCCCAGTTGGTGCTCATGAGTTCCTGCAGGCTACCTGGCTGCGGTTACAGCAAACTAATATCAGTCATCATCATGCTGACGGGACCTGCGAGGTTTGACTTTCAGGAACGCGCTTTCCCCGCTTACTTCTGGCCTTTACGCATACGAGGATAACGCGCTCTATCGTCATGGAAGTTAAACGCAGAGGCACACCTGTATCCAGCGAGGCTTTCACATATGTTAGTCCAGTTGTGAAGTACCTGCTGTTTATTTTTAATTTTATTTTCTGGGTGAGTAGCCGAACCACCTATTGGTTGGGTTGTTTTTCTTTATGCGCAATAATTTATGATTCATGAAAATAGGGAATTAGACTTAAACAGGGTTTATTTCCAGCTTTTGCTACAATTTGTTTGATTCATACATGTCAATGCATTTGTTTGACAAGATGAGATTTAATAGTTTTTCTTTCTGTATCAGGCCATCAGAAAGGGCGTTTGCCTCCAGCTTTCTAATTTAAATGCAACATAATTCAGCTGCAACTGAGAAAAACCTGCAGTGAGTTGTTAAGAAAGCAAAGTTCATATAAGAGGGTTTCAGTGTCAGGTGACCAGTTTCTGTTTGCATTTTTAGAGCTGAATTCTAGTTACAGATTAAACCTGCTGCTGACGTTTTTAGGCTTCTGTGCAAAAAATCCTGCAAAAAAGTTTCTGAGACAGGATCTTAAAGGGATGGTCTTTCATTGTTTTGTTTTTCCATGTTCAGCAATATGAGTAAGCATGACTTGTACAAACAAGACCAGGCTAAACACCTGACGCTTTGTGGAATGTGCTTTGACATTTTCCTCTGGCCATTAGGTTCATTAAAGAAATTTATTATTGCAGTCATGTGCCTTTTGTTTACATTTTCCTTTAAAATTTTGTGTTGTTTGTTTCTGTTGATTATTAATCTACCAGCTAAAGATCTAGCTCAGTGTTTTTCAAGACTTTGTGAACCCAAATACTCCAGGTGTCAAGTCTGGTTGATTCAGAGTGAAACTAGAAACTTTGTAATCCAGCTTTTCCCTTCCATCTCATGAGGGCGCAGTGTTTGTGGTAACTGGATCTGTTCCATTCAGGGTTTCCAGGACCTTCCTTTGACTGGAGCTGACTGAAATTGTCTTTATTTTCTAACAGAAAAGGATTACAGTCTGGCTGATTTAGTTAAATGGGAAATGTAATCATTAAAATGAAAGTTTAAGTGGACTCAGACTGAATTTCAACACGATAATCTAGGTCTTTTGGTAAAACGTGTGGCTCACACATCCCCGCTGGGCATGTTTTTAACGCATGGTGGGGAGGAGGATTCCACTCCGTTTACAAGTTCAAACAAGGAAGATTTGGTTTTGCAGCTCAGAAGAGCATCATTCCTGCCTTATTCACTTCTCACATCAGGTAAAACGTTTCTGCTTCTTCTAGATAATCTCTCTGGTGATGGTTTCGATCGGCGTGTTCGCCCGCCTGACAAAGCATGCTGGTAAATGACAGTCAGGCCAGGATTGTATTTTATTTTATTTTTTGTCCTTTTTCTTGAGAGGAGTAACCACTGCCAATCATTTCAATGTTTCTGTTTCAGAAACCGCTCTGGCTTGTTTGTCAGTGGATCCTGCCATGATGCTGATGGTTGTGGGAGTCTTGATGTTCATTATCACCTTCTGCGGCTGCGTGGGCTCCTTACGAGAAAACATCTGCCTCCTGCAAACAGTAAGTGGGGAAGTTCTGTAAACATGCTCTTGTGTCTGGCCTCTAGTTGTACAAGAAAAACAGACTATCATGAAATACTATTTAAATTAAAGAAAAAATGGTTTGAAATGTAATGCACACAGTGTAACAACGACTTTCTGTCCTAGTTCTGCATTTCTCTGATAGCTATCTTCATGCTGCAGCTTGCTGCTGGAATTATGGGCTTCATATTCTCAGATAAGGTAATCACATATATTCATTTTTTTTGTGTAAAAAAACTGTTTAAAGGCAGAGTTTTAAGATTACTCAAATATCAAATTTAAACAACATCTTAAAGCTGCTTTAGCGAATTTACACAACAAGCTAGGTTTTGAACGCAAACACGGTCACGGAACTCTCACCCCTCCCCTTGGGTATCTTCCCTAAGACGCTTCTTCCAGAACCTGAAACCTACATTTCAAGAGGAAATAGGACCGCGCTAAAAACCAGACATGCCATAGTTTTCTAGGACCAAACATCTATTGTTGTTCGTGGCTTTAAATGGTGTTTTTCTTTGTTGGACTTTGGTCGTTGGTCCTAAAGTTGAAGTGGTAGCAGCCGGCTGTTTCACCTTCTCTGATGTTGTTGAGTGGAGAACCTCTCACACCAGTGGTGTTCTGTTGCTAAATACGTGAGTGTGCAATGAGAGGAGGACCCAGGCAAAATGTGGAAATATGGACAATTATATATATATATATATATATATATATATATATATATATATATATATATATATATATATATATATATATATATATATATATATATATATATATATATATAACATTTTATCTCTACAATATACAGTCAGGTCCATAAATATTGGGACATCGACACAATGCCAACATTTTTGGCTCTATACACCACCACAATGGATATCAAATGAAATGAACAAGATGTGCTTTAACTGCAGACTGTCGGCTTTTATTTGAGGGTATTTACATCCAAATCAAGTGAACGGTGTAGGAATTACAACAGCTTGCATATGTGCCTCCCACTTGTTAAGGGACCAAAAGTAATGGGACAGAATAAGAACCATAAATCAAACTTATACATTTCAATACTTGGTTGCAAATCCTTTGCAGTCAATTACAGCCTGAAGTCTGGAACACATAGACATCACCAGACGTTGGGTTTCATCCCTGGTGGTGCTCTGCCAGGCCTCTACTGCAATAGTCTTCAGTTCCTGCTTGTTCCTGGGGCATTTTCCCTTCAGTTTTGTCTTCAGCAAGTGAAATGCATGCTCAATCGGATTCAGGTCAGGTGACTGACTTGGCCATTGCAAAACAGTCCACTTCTTTCCCTTCAAAAACTCTTTGGTTGCTTTTGCAGTATGCTTTGGGTCATTGTCCATCTGCACTGTGAAGCGCCGTCCAATGAGTTCTGAGGCATTTGGCTGAATATGAGCAGATAATATTGCCCGAAACACTTCAGAATTCATCGTGCTGCTTTTATCAGCAGTCACATCATCAATAAATACAAGAGAACCAGTTCCACTGGCAGCCATACATGCCCACGCCATGACACTTCCAGCACCATGCTTCACTGATGAGGTGGTATGCTTAGGATCATGAGCAGTTCCTTTCCATCTCCATACACTTCTCTTCTGATCACTCTGGTACAAGTTGATCTTGGTCTCATCTGTCCATAGGATGTTGTTCCAGAACTGTGAAGGCTTTTTTAGATGTTGTTTGGCAAACTCTAATCTGGCCTTCCTGTTTTTGGGGCTCACCGATGGTTTACATCTTGTGGTGAACCCTCTGTATTCACACTGGTGGAGTCTTCTCTTGATTGTTGACTTTGACACAGATACACCCACCTCCTGGAGAGTGTTCTTGATCTGGTCAACTGTTGTGAAGGGAGTTTTCTTCACCAGGGAAAGGATTCTTCGGTCATCCACCACAGTTGTTTTCCGTGGTCTTCCGTGTCTTTTGGTGTTGCTGAGCTCACCGGTGCGTTCCTTCTTTTGAGAATGTTCCAAACTGTTGTTTTGGCCACGCCTAATGTTTTTGCTATCTCTCCGATAGGTTTCTTTTGTTTTTTCAGCCTAATGATGTGACAGCTCTTTGGATCTCATCTTGACAGTTGACAGCAACAGATTCCAAATGCAAATAGCACACCTGAAATGAACTCTGGACCTTTTATCTGCTCATTGTAATTGGGATAATGAGGGAATAACACACAACTGGCCATGGAACAGCTGAGAAGCCAATTGTCCCATTGCTTTTGGTCCCTTAACAAGTGGGAGGCACATATGGAAACTGTTGTAATTCCTACACCGTTCACCTGATTTGGATGTAAATACTCTCAAATAAAAGCTAAAAGTCTGCAGTTAAAGCACATCTTGTTTGTTTCATTTGATATCCATTGTGGTGGTGTACAGAGCCAAAAATGTTAGCATTGTGTCGATGTCCCAATATTTATGGACCTGACTGTATGTACACTCGCCTAAAGGATCATTAGGAACACCTGTCCAGCTTCTCCTTAATGCAATTATCTAATCAACCAATCACATGGCAGTTGCTTCAAGCATTTAGGGGTGTGGTCCTAGTCATGACAATCTCCTGAACTCCAAACTGAAGGTCAGAATGGGAAAGAAAGGTGATTTAAGCAATTTTGAGCGTGGCATGGTTGTTGGTGCCAGACGGGCCGGTCTGAGTATTTGACCATCTGATCAGTTACTGGGATTTTCACCCACAACCATTTCTAGGGTTTACAATGAATGGTGTGAGAAGGAAAAAACGTCCAGTATGCAGCAGTCCTGTGGGCCAAAATGCCTTGTTGATGCTAGAGGTCAGAGGAGAATGGGCCGACTGATTCAAGCTGATGGAAGAGGAACTTTGACTTAAATAACCACTCGTTACAACCGAGGAATGCAGCAAAGCATTTGTGAAGCCACAACACAAACAGCCTTGAGGCGGAAGGGCTACAACAGCAGAAGACCCCACCGGGTACCACTCATCTCCACTACAAATAGGGAAAAGAGGCTACAATTTGCACCAGCTCACTAAAACTGGACAGTTGAAGACTGAAAAATGTTGCCTGGTCTGATGAGTCTCAATTTCTGTTGAGACGTTCAAATGGTAGAGTCAGAATTTGGTGTAAACAGAATAAGAACATGGATCCATCATGCCTTGTTACCACTGTGCAGGCTGGTGGTGGTGGTGGTGTAATGGTGTGGGGGATGTTTACTTTAGGCCCCTTAGTGCCGATTGGGCATTGTTTAGATGCCACGGGCTACCTGAGCAATGTGTCTGACCATGTCCATCCCTTCATGACCACCATGTACCCATCCTCTGATGGCTACTTCCAGCAGGATAATGCAACATGTCATAAAGCTCCAATCATTTCAAGTTGGTTTCTTGAACATGACAATGAGTTCACTGTACTACAACGGTCCCCACAGTCACCAGATCTCAACCCGATAGAGCATCTTTGGGATGTGGTGGAACGGGAGCTTCGTGGATGTGCATCCCACAAATCTCCATCAACTGCAAGATGCTATCCTATCAATATGGGCCAACATTTCTACAGAATGCTTTCAGCACCGTGTTGAATCAACGCCACAAAGGTGAAAGGGGGTCAAACACCGTACTAGTATTCATATTAGTATTAGTGTTCCTAATAATCCTTTAGGTGAGTGTATATAGCTATACCATGTTAGAATGTCGTTAAGAAGTATAACAAAAATGATTTAAGCTAATTTGTTTTCCACATTTGCCATTGCAGCTTAAAGCCTCTATGTTGCAGCTGCAGACAACAACCCACTACAGCTTGTAGTGGGTTGTTGTTGTTGTTTTTGCATGATTTAGATGTGTTTTCTTTGTTTGTTAATGGGACTACTTTGTTGGACCAACATCCCTTATCTTCGATATGAATAATGTTTTATTTCTGTATTTATCTATGTGAGTTAGAGTTAGGTTCATTTCTATCAGGTTTTCACTGAGTACCTAATAACTGCATCAAAACAAACGAATGTGATGTGCCACAGTAGTCAAAACATCAACTGTTAATAGATCGCTAACAACAAACACATGTAGAGATCTGTCTACGTGGTTAAAACTAAATGTTAGGAGACACTAAAATGTATATCTAAGACAGTGATATTTACACGACTCCACGTACATAATACTTTTGTGAAATGTTGTTTTTAGTTCATGCAGCCATAATCAACACAATTCATGCCATGAAAACACTGACTTTAAAATGCTTAGTTTTGATATTGAATTAGTTATTTTCTTCTGGTGGAATTTTTCACCTGGAAGAAGGAAACGCTGTTACCTTTTAATTATTATAAGTCTTGAATAAGCATTGGACAGACAGACAGACAGACAGAGATCAGAGTTTGCAACAAGCCATCTTTTTAGCCTGAGTTAAGGGGATTGAAAGATGTTTAAATATTTGTGTCTAACTATCTAAAATGTTCTCTCAAGGCAAGATATAAAGTAACTGAAATGGTCAACAATGCCATCGTCCACTACAGAGATGACATTGATCTACAGAACCTCATTGACTTTGGCCAGAAAGAGGTAAACGTTTGTCTCTAACACAGACTTAGTCACGCATGTTGTCCATTTTTTACTCGTCGTGAGCATCAGCGCATTTGCCGTGTTGCCCCATCTTTGTTCTTCAGTTTGGGTGCTGTGGGGGTGTGACGTACACCGACTGGTCTCGGAACCTGTACTTCAACTGCAGCAAGGACAACCCGAGCCGAGAGCGCTGCTCTGTCCCTTTCTCCTGCTGCATCATGTCCAAAGATCAGGTCACCTTTCTTCTCGACTCTGGTTGGGGATGTTTCTGCTGATTTCCGTTGCTTTAGATGAACATGTCTGTGTGTACAGGAGGTAATAAACACCATGTGTGGCCAGGGCATGCAAGAGCATGAGTACCTGGAAGCTGGAAACCACATCCACACTAACGGCTGCATTGATAAACTGGTAGACTGGATCCACAGCAACATGTTCATACTGGGAGGCGTGGCTTTGGGACTAGCTACACCACAGGTAAAATAGGCAGCATGTTGACTGCCCACTGCAGCAGAACGATCACTTTCCTTTTTGTTTTGTGTTTTGGCAGCTGGTCGGCATCCTTTTGTCTCAGATCCTGATAAATCAGATCAAAGACCAAATCGAGCTGCAAAACTACAACCAGAAGCATCGGTCTGACCCATGGAGCTGATCCAGGACCAGATTCTCACTTCTCTTGGTCCTACAGGATTCTAGAAGAAAACACACTGCCTGCCCAGAGACAAGTTTTAAGACTCGAAGCATAACTGCCACCTGCTGGAAAGGGACCAGACTTGCATTTCCCAAACATCAGTTATGCAACTCGGGGTTGTTTTTTTTTTGTACTCATAAATGCCAAGAGTATAAAAAGATGTACAGTATTCCTTCAGTTATTGTAATCAAATGAAACGGGATTTTATCCTTAATATATTTTGTAGAACTCTTTTTTTTAAATTAAACAACTAAAAGTACTCAGTCACCACATAGATGCTGCCACCATTCTTTGGGGAATTTATCCAATAATGTGTTTGTTTATCTTTGTATCAAAGTTTCTAACCACTTCGCTTTTGTTTTCCCTCTGTTAAGAAGTCTGCTTTTCACACTAAACCTGCAGACCTGATGCATGAGAATTGTAGTAGAGCTGCTGATCAGCCTCTGAGCTGGAAATGGAGACTAAAGAGACCTCGTGAGGGATGGGGACGACTAGTTACATAGTATTGATGCAGCATTTAACTGCTTCTGTTTGGCTTGTTTGAAATAAAAATAATAAAGCTGTAAATGACATCTCATTTCAAATTTAATGTCATAGAAAATAGATGAATTCAGTTTAAATCCTGACTTCCCATTATGAAATGTTATTTTTTAGATGATTTTGGTGTTTTGCATTGTGTGTTTTCTGAAATGTTCTTTTTTTCGTTGTTTTCTAAAGCTGGTGAATGCATGCATACACATCATAAATAAAACACACTAATACACATATCCATTATTTAACTACTGGGTATGTATGCCTTTAGTCAACACTAGTGTCTAAAACTGTGTTCTAGGCTGGAGAAGGAATCATCGTTGTTTTGATAAGTCTGTGTTTGAATTTGAAATATGTTCAAAAACGTTGGTATTCATGTGGTAAACTCACCAAAACATCTCAAACTATTTATAAAGCAAAAGCATCTTAACCTCATTCTGTTTCTGCACCAGATCAGTGAAAATCTGGAACTCTCAGCTTCCAAGCTGATGCCTGTAATCTTTGGAGCAGAAACAGCTCTGACGCAAGTCTACTCTAAACATAACGTGTCTGTTGGTTTACAGTTGCTACTCTTCCTCCTCTCCGATTTTCTGTTTAGAACACTCCAGAATAACGGATCGCCCGTCTGATTGCACAAACGAGTGAAAGGTTCTGATTTATTGAGATAGAAGTTGCATCTGTGTGGGCGTCTCATTGTGTGTGTGTGGCTCTGGACTGCACTGCTATGTGTGTGGTCCTTGCTTTTTTTGGGTCTCTGACTCATTCAGACAGCCATGTTGCAGAGGCTTTTAAGGAGGTCCAGGCTCTCATTCATACAGGGCTGAAGAGATTCCACCTAATTTTGTCTGAGAGAGAAATAATCTGTAGCCACATTTATGCATGTTTTGTTTGATCTATTCAAGGATGGTAACATATCAGCTGCTGGGAATTGTAGTTTTCAGGATACTCTTAGCAAGAATAAATGTCTTAATTTGTTTTCTTAATTTTTATTTATATGTAATTTCAACTGCCACCTTAAGAAGACGAGGGGAAGCTCAGCCTATTAGGAATATCCCAAAGGAAACTGATTTAATGTGCATTGGAGTTATTAACTGTACCCACTTTATTTTTTATGCACACACACACACAAACACACACATGGAACAAGAGAAAAATACTGTCTGCCTTGGCCATGTAGTTTGTCTCGAAGTTAGAGGTGCAATGTGTAAGAATGTAGTGAGACTTTTACCGTGAGAAAATCCCAAACGAGTAATGTTTCAGTCATTTTGGAAGGAAGTTTATACTGAATCATGTTTCATATCCAGCTGGCTGCAGGGATTATCAGATTTTCTCCTTTAAAAACAAAGGAAGGAGGGGCTTAACTACTGTTCACCATCGGTGAAGGTGGGGCTGCCATGTGTCATGAGAGATAATACTGCAGACAGTTGTAATTTGACGATGACCGGCAAAAAGCTCCAGAGTTGTTTAAAGCAGTTGCAGTAACCACATTTTACCACAGGATGTTTTTCTTACTTCATTTCTACACAATGCACCTTTATTGATCTGATTTTCAACCAATTTTGAGACGTTGAGGAAATCCCAAACACAGCATTTGGTCCAGGTGTGTGTTTTAAAGCGTGAATTTCTGTCAAAGCCTAATCTCTGGACTGCATGGTTTTCCATTTGTAATTACTGATTTCTCATCTTAATTTCTAACTGATCATTTATTTGACTTCTACTATTTCTAGAGATTGTTTTATTGGAAACAAACATGGACTTCCTAGCATGAATCAGCTTACCGAAGACCTAACCCCTAAAATATCTAACTTTCACGGAGACAATGTTAATAAAAATACGCAAAAACAGCAAAGACCTCATATTATGCAGAAAATCTATGTCTAGGTTTTTGTTAATTAATCAGCACAATTCATTCAGTATGTACCAAAGTGATATATTTGTAGTTATAAAACCAAATTTCATGATGTATCCATAATGCATCCTTATGTTTCAGCACAGGAGTTATAATCTCTTTCTAGTTCCATCTCAGCTCAAACACAAGATTTTTTAACATACTATTTCTGTGTAAAACTGTTAAATAAGTTGTTAGATTGTTAGACCGGAGTTTGTTCCATCAGTATTTATATTCAGATCTGATCCTGATGTGTGAGATCATTCTAATGCAGAACTGGGAACAACGTTTCCCACACACGAGTAAACCTGTCAAAACTGTGTTGTTGTTTTTTTGGGGAGGGGGGGTTGTTCAGATGAGAAGCCGGATTTAGGAGGTCCTGCCATAAGGCACATTCTTCCACAAGCAGAGGGGGGGATGGGAAGGGAGGTTTTGTTGCCCTGGCTCTCCCCCCACCATGTGCATACCAGAGACACAAAAAAAAAAAACTAGACACTGAGCTGCAACTCACAGGAGCACACAAAAACACTGAGGCACTTCCCATCAGATCCTCCACCAGGAGGAAATCACTTCCTGGGACATGCAAAGAGTTTCAGGAGCATTCCTGCATCTTATGTTTTCTGCTTCTGCTGGAAAAAAGGAGTCTGAAGAAGGGGTGGTGCATGAGATCCTATTACAGAGATCCAGACTTTTTCAACTTTTTTTGGAAGTGGGGGGAGGGCAGATCCACTTTTCCTTCTTTTGCTTTTCTGATGATCACTTTATAGCATTTTCAACTGATCTACCATCTTTTCTTTGCCTGAGGATACTTTGTGGCTTTAAAGCTTTATAATGCGGGAAGTCAGAATCCAACTGCAGCGATCGGTCAAAAAGGGCAGCATCAAAAAGTTTGTGAGGACTGAAAGAAAACTTGAATAACCATCCAGCAGCTTTGCCTCAACATGCTGGATGCGTCCAAATCTAACGAAGAAAGCATTTTCTCCTGGATTAGTGGTGGATCTGACTTCTGAAGCTTCAGGAATATCACAACTAGTTTGTTCAGAGTTTGACGTCTTCTCTCAAGATGTCCTCCCAGGGTTGGAGTCCCTTTGTTGGACTTTATGGGATGCTTTGCTTCTGGGCTGCCTGGCTGTCGGGCTGTGGGGCGATTTTGGCTCCAAATGGATCCATGTTTGAGGATACCTGCAAGAAGACTACGACTTGTGAGGCCCTTAAATACAACACATGTTTGGGATCACCTTTACCTTACACGCATACCTCTCTGATCCTGGCAGAAGACTCCAGCACCCAAGAAGAAGCTTTTGAGAAGCTGACCATGTGGTCTGGTAAGCTTTAATAAAACCAGGAAAAGGATGAACTAACATGCAACTCATGAAAAAATCTAAACTATGATTGCCAGGATGTGTGGGCAACATGTAACATGTATAGAGTACGTATCATTATTGTTGTTTTGAAAATGCAGTAAATTTTGTGCCAGAGAACTAATTTATCGCCAAGTTTTATTGAGAACTTAACTTGTTGCATCAAAAACCATTTAAAAGGAACAAAAGGGGTTTATTAGAATACAAATGTTGAGTCTAATTGTGCTTTTGGTGATAAGTGTGATTAAGACCTGTGATGAGATGTGTCAGGTATTCAGAGGCAGGTAAAGAAGAAATAAAATCATTTAAGGAAATCAAAGAAAGTCTGATTTTGCCAATAAAACTCACTTTATTACCAGTATAACCATTTAATGTGATTCTCATCTATTCATTAACTTTTCTGAAAAGTAAAAAGACAGTTGTTTCCTTTTGATATTTGATTCAGATCCTGGTGATTCCCCTCAGGAATCTGTTCATTCCTTTCACTTTTTAACACTTAATTCTTTCACATAACCCCACAGAATGTAACTCTAGCTCTTTCCTGCTTTTAAATGATGAAGAAAGCTGATTAGTTCTTACATGAAGCTTTCAGGTTGCCTGTGTAAAATTTAAGCAACAAAAAAATTTTCAACTTTGAACAAGCTTATCATTTAGCTTAAATTATAATTTGATGTGAGTGGGTCCAGCTCCATAAGGGCATCGCCACAATCCTCGACATAAACAAAAACTGTTTTTTTCTGCCTGTTTTTGTTTCCCGATAGGGTTGAGAAATGCTCCTCGGTGTTGGTCTGTCATCCAGCCACTGCTCTGTGCCGTCTACATGCCCAAATGTGAGAATGGCCGAGTTGAGCTGCCCAGCAAGAGCCTGTGTGTGGCCACTCGTAAACCCTGCAGCATCGTGGACCAGGAGAGAGGCTGGCCCAGCTTCCTCAAATGTGACAAATTCCCTCTGGGCTGTTCGGTATGTTTTCACTGTTTCTTTTTCCAGGGATAGTTCTCTTTGTCTGCTTCCAGCAAGATCTGAGATCAGGTCTGGAGGAGAAGACCTGTCAGATGGGGGGGAATTCTGGTCACAATCTCTCTAACATACTGCATCTACTGTCCTTTAACCTGATCTTTGTTGTGCAGAACGAGGTGACGAAGCTGAAGTTCAACACGTCGGGTCATTGTGAAGCTCCCCTGGTGAAGACCGACATTCAGTCCAGTTGGTATAAAGATGTGGAGGGTTGTGGTATCCAGTGCGACAACCCTTTATTCACTGAGGAGGAGCACGGTGACATGCACGCCTACATTGCTTACTTTGGCACCATCACGCTGCTCTGCACCTTCTTTACTCTGGTAAGGCTCAAACACAATAACCTCTCCACCAAGATCTTGACTGCATAACCACAAAAACACAAGCCCAAAAGGTGTGCAGATGAATTTGATGCTGCCGTGTTGATCGGTGTCCCTTTTTTAATTAGAAAAAAGCTAAATGGAGCATTGATCTGTGCGGAGGATGTGCCATAACACCCACATGGTCTTTTAGAGTCTCTATAAGAATAACAGTTTTCACCATGGTCTTGATCTCAGCCGCCATCTCCCTTCTCTCTTTATTCAGGCCACATTTCTTGCTGACTGGAAAAACTCCAACCGCTACCCAGCTGTCATTCTCTTCTACATCAATGCTTGCTTCTTTGTGGGCAGCATCGGTTGGCTGGCCCAGTTCCTGGACGGCGCTCGGAAAGAGATTGTGTGCAAGAGCGACAACACCATGCGGCTCGGAGAGCCCTCGTAAGTGTAAAGGCTCGGCCTTGTGTTTGGTGACAAAAGTTTAAAAAAGAACATAAAATCATTCGTAGTCGTTTCCTGTTCCGCTCTCTGCAGGTCTTCAGAAACGCTGTCATGCGTCACCATCTTTATTATTGTTTACTACTCCCTGATGTCAGGTGTGATTTGGTTTGTTATGCTGACTTATGCCTGGCACGCATCCTTTAAAGCTCTGGGCACCACTCACCAGCCGCTCTCCGGCCGAACCTCCTACTTCCACATGGTCACCTGGTCCATCCCGTTCATCCTCACTGTGGCCATCCTTGCGATAGCTGAGGTGCGTTTGAAACCTTTCAGGTGTGACACACTAAAATCTTTAAGACTGAAACTGATTCCATCTTTGTTCCATGTCATGTGATCTAAAGGTGGACGGAGACTCTGTGAGTGGGATCTGTTTTGTTGGCTACAAAAACTACCGGTACAGAGCTGGGTTTGTGCTGGCGCCTATTGGTGTGGTGCTTGTTGTCGGTGGCTACTTCCTCATCCAGGGTGAGTTTGTCAAATGGCTGAAGTTTCATCTGACACATAAATAATGACTTGAAATAAAATTTATAAGTATTTTTTAGAGTTTAGAACAGTTTACAATAATAATGTCAGTGTCTATTGTTTGATTCTCTGCCTCATTCATTTTGATTCAAAAATTGTTTTGGTGCAAATGTTCTTGAACGATTAAAATGTGATTAATCAAGATTAATCTATTACAAAGCCTGCAATTAATTAGAGTAATCTTTTTAATCGAGTCCCATCCCTAGTAAATGTACAAAGCAGACCCCATGAAGATGTGTTCTGAATGAAGTGTGCTGTTTGTTGTAGGGGTCACGACCCTGTTTTCCATCAAGAGCAACCATCCAGGACTTTTGAGCGAGAAAGCTGCCAGTAAAATCAATGAGACGATGCTGAGACTGGGTGAGTTCTGTCACTTCCTGTCCAGTTTCATGTCCTAATTTTTAGAGCTAAAATCAGAGAAGGAACTTGGACTAATGTTTCAGAGCAGCAGGCAAAATGACCAAAAATAGTAAACGTCAAACTGAAATGATATGAGAATGTCCTGTTTACACTGATAGCTGGATTGGTGTGTCTTTCTATTTCTTAAAAGAGAAGAAATGATGGAATAAAGAATACTTGTCAGAGTAATTTGACATTTTCTCTCACATCAGGCATATTTGGATTCCTTGCTTTCGGTTTTGTTTTCATCACATTCGGCTGCCACTTTTATGACTTCTTCAATCAGGCTGAATGGGAGAAGAGCTTCAGAGATTATGTGCTGTAAGTGTTCATGCTCACATTTAACAAACAACTCTGTTTGTAAAATAACACAAACTACCAAAACAATGTTATGATCATGGTTAAATCATGAAGTAAAATTAAACGTGGATCATTTGTTTTATCCTCAACAAAGTTAAGATGCATTTATGTCCGTCCATGCACATTTTCCCCTTTTTTTTATTTAAAAGGTGGAAATGAAATGATACAGTTTAGAAGATCTAGGTAGAAGTGCTTTGTTGATTCTGGCTGGATTAGAATTAATTCAGCATCAAAATTGTAAACCAACTTCTCCCAGCCTTACCTGTAAAGACCCTTATTTAGGAGTTCTACCATTTGAGTGATTATGTGGATGTGTTTGGAGAGAGAGAGATGTGTGATTTTTACAACAGGTGTGAAGCCAACGTCACCATTGCATCTCAAACCAACAAGCCCATCCCCGAGTGCACCATTAAAAACCGTCCCAGCCTGATGGTGGAGAAGATTAACCTCTTCTCTATGTTTGGGACTGGAATTGCCATGAGCACCTGGGTCTGGACGAAAGCCACCATCCTCATCTGGAAACGCACTTGGTGCAAGTAAGCAAGCCGCTGATGATAAGCCAGCACACAACTAGGGTCTGCAGCTGTTACCACCCTCCCTCTCTTCCAGAATCATTGGCCGTAGCGACAACGAACCCAAGAGGATTAAGAAGAGCAAGATGATCGCCAAGGCGTTTGCGTTGAGAAAGGAGCTCCACAAGGACCCAGAGAAGGAGCTGTCCTTCAGCATGCACACTGTGTCCCATGATGGCCCAGTGGGTGAGTGCAAACATCACTCCTGAGATTTAAATGGATGTTACAAGTAGGGTAAAACCATTGACTGTGTATGTAAAACCAGTGTCTGGTTTCTATAGCTCAACCTTGTGGTAAATAATTAAATATTGAAGTGTCTTGAGTGATTTTAAGGGATCACATCTGACATGATTATTGAATTTATAGGATTCGTATTGTTTTACCTTTAAGTTTTACTTCTTTTTTTTTTCGTCCATCTATTTTTGGCCGCTTTTCCCGGGTCGAGTTTCAGGGGCAGTAGTCTTAGCAGAGAGACTTTCCTCTCCCCAGCTACTTGGGGTAGCTCCTCTGGGGGTCTCAGAAGGTGTTCCCTGGCCAGCTGAGAGACAAAGTCCCTCCAGCGTGTTCTGGGTCTTCCTTTAGCTCTTCTCCTGGTTGGATGTACCTGGAAAACCTCACCAGGGAGGCGTCCAGGAGGCATCCCAACTAGATGTCCGAGCCACCTCAACTGGATCCTCTCGATGTGGAGGAGCAGCAAGTTCACTACAAGCCCCTCCTGGATGACAAAGCTTCTCACCCTATCTCTAAAGGAGAGTCTGGCCACCTGCTGAGAAAACTCATTTTGGCCAATTGTATTTGGGATCTCGTTCTTTCAGTCACTACCCAAAGCTTGTGACCATAGGTGAGGGTAGGAATGTAGATCACACAGTAAATCGAGATCTTTGCCTACCGGCTTAGCTCTGTCTTCACCACGACAGATCGGTACAACGTTTGCATCACTGCAGATGCAGCACCAATCCGCCTGTCGAGCTCGAGCTCCATCTTTGGTACCTTATCTTCTGGTACCCCATGCTCCCAAAGTACCCCCAAAGGGCCTCCCGAGGGATGTGGTCAAACACCTACTCCAAATCCACAAAACACATGTAGATTGGTTGGATGAACTACCACGCACCCTCCAGGACCCCCCTAAGTGTATAAGGCTGGTCCAGTGTTCCACAGCCAGGACAAAAACCACATTGCTCCTCCTGAATTCGATGTTTGACAATCTGATGGACCCTCCTCTCCAGAACCCCTGAATAGACCTTACCAGGGAGGCTCAGGAGTGTGATCTCCTGTAGCTGGAACACATCCTGAAATAGGGGGACCACCACCCCAGTCTGCCAATCCAGTGGGACTGCCCCTGATGTCCACGCGATATTGTAATGAAAACAACTATATATGGTTGTGTTTAGCTTACATAAACACAGCCCTACAACATCCAGAGCCTTAGGAAACTCTGGGCGGATCTCATCCATCCCGGAGCCTTGCTACCGAGGAACTTTTTGACCACCTCAGTGACCTCAGCACTAGAGATTGGAGAGCCCAGGACTCTGCTTGGGTTGAAGAGGTCTTCAAAGTATTTGCCGACCGATCCACAACATCCCCAGTAGAGGTCAGCAGCACACCGTCCCCACTATAAATACAGGTGCTGGCCAGTAAATTAGAATATCATCAAAAGGTTGAAAATATTTCAGTAATTCCATTCAAAACGTGAAACTTGTACATTATATTCATGCAATGCACACAGACCAATGTATTTCCAATGTTCATTACGTTTAATTTTGATATTTATAGGTGACAACCAATGAAAACATCAAATCTGGTATCTCAGAAAATTAGAATATTCTAAAGGCCAATGAAAAAATGTTTGTTTCTCTAATGTTGGCCAACTGAAAAGAATGAACATGAAAAGAATGTGCATGTATAGCACTCAATACTTAGTCGGGGCTCCTTTTGCCTCAATAACTGCAGTAATGCGGCGTGGCATGGACTCGATCAGTCTGTGGCACTGCTCAGGTGTTATGAGAGCCCAGGTTGCTCTGATAGTCGTCTTCAGCTCCTCTGCATTGTTGGGTCTAGCGTATTGCATCCTCCGCTTCACAATACCCCATAGATTTTCTATGGGGTTAAGGTCAGGCGAGTTTGCTGGCCAATCAAGGACAGGGATACCATGGTCCTTGAACCAGGTGCTGGTGGTTTTGGCACTGTGTGCAGGTGCCAAGTCCTGTTGAAAGGTGAAGTCTGCATCCCCATAAAGTTGGTCAGCAGCAGGAAGCATGAAGTGCTCTAAAACTTCCTGGTAGACGGCTGCATTGACCCTGGACCTCAGGAAACAGAGTGGGCCAACACCGGCAGATGACATGGCACCCCACACCATCACTGACGGTGGAAACTTTACACTGGACCTCATGCAACGTGGATTCTGTGCTTCTCCGCTCTTCCTCCAGACTCTGGGTCCTTGATTTCCAAAGGAAATGCAGAACTTGCTTTCATCAGAAAACTTAACTTTGGACCACTCAGCATCAGTCCAGTCCTTTTTGTCCTTGGCCCAGGCGAGACGCTTCTTGCGCTGTTTCTTGTTCAAGAGTGGCTTGACACACGGAATGCGACACCTGAATCCCATGTCTTTCATGAGTCTCCTCGTGGTGGTTCTTGAAGCGCTGACTCCAGCTGCAGTCCACTCTTTGTGGATCTCCCCCACATTTCTGAATGGGTTTGTCGTCACAATTCTCTGCAGGGTGCGGTTATCCCTAGAGCTTGTACACTTTTTTCTACCACATTTTTTCCGTCCCTTCGCCTGTCTGTTAATGTGCTTGGACACAGAGCTCTGCGAACAGCCAGCTTCTTTAGCAATCACCTTTTGTGTCTTGCCCTCCTTGTGCAAGGTGTCAATGATTGTCTTTTGGACAGCTGTTAAGTCAGAAGTCTTCCCCATGATTGTGGTGCCTTCAAAACAAGACTGAGGGACCTTTTAAAGGCCTTTGCAGGTGTTTTGAGTAAATCAGCTGATTAGAGTGGCAGCAGGTGTCTTCTATATTCAGCCTTTTCAGAATATTCTAATTTTTTGAGATACCAAATTTGGAGTTTTCATTAGTTGTCACTTATGAATATCAAATTTAAATGTAATGAACATTGGAAATACATTGGTCTGTGTGCATTGCATGAATATAATGTACAAGTTTCACGTTTTGAATGGAATTACTGAAATATTTTCAACCTTTTGATGATATTCTAATTTACTGGCCAGCACCTGTAGTGTTGGTAGCGCACTGCTTTCCCCTCCTGAGGCCCTGGATGGTGGACCAGAATGTTCCACGCCACAGTCTTGCTCCATGGTCTCACCAAACTCCTCCCACGCCCGGGTTTTCACCTCTGTGACCACCCGGGCCGCATTCGCTTGCTTTTTTTTTTCTTAAATTAAATTAGTTGCATATTTTCTGTTTCCTTTTTCATTTCCAGCTGTTTTGTCATTTTGATTCTATGATTATTTTTTTATAGCTGGAATCAATTTTGAACTAAACGAGCCATCCAATGATGTGTCGTCAGCGTGGGCACAACATATAACCAAAATGGTTGCCAGAAGAGGGGCCATCCTCCCCCAGGACATTTCTGTAACCCCCACTGGCACACCAGGTCAGACCCGAGGAGTGTTTATGGCTGTTACACTGATTATGCTAAATATCTTTAGTTAGGTAACCTCTTTGTGGTTAATTTGTTTGTTTTTTTCTGAAGTGCCTCCCCCAGAGGAGAGGAACAGGTTATGGATGGTGCAGGCTGAAATTTCCCCGGAGATGATAAAAAGGAAAAAGAAGAAGAAAAAGAAAAGAAGAAAGGAGGAACATCCAGTCGTGGAGGTCGTGGACCACCAGGGTCAACACCAGCGTGAGTTTGGCCGCAGCTCAGTGCCTCAGTTACCCAAGCTTCCTCGCAGCTCAGTGCCTCAGTTACCCAAGCTTCCTCGCCACCCAAGCCTGGTCGCCAACCTACGCATGCAGCACAAGATGGAAGAGGATGTCCTGCCAGGGTCTTGTCCAGAGTTTCAATCCTGTGAAGAGAGGTGCCCTTACCTGCAATGTCAGAGTAACTACGGCAAAAACCTGCTGTCCAACCGAGTGACCCACATGGATTGTCCAGAGAATCTGGGCCTCAGGCCTCGCTGCCACCCCTCATCCTCCAGCTGGCAGCCCAACGGGTCTTCACTCTACCCCGGAGAGTTGGATCTCACCAACGGGCTGTCGGAGAGGATGGCTCATGTGGCTCGGGTACCGGCAGGCCGCAGGGCCGGCTGTGGACCTATCCACTCCAGGACCAATTTAATGGAGGCGGAGCTTATGGATGCTGACTCGGATTTTTAAAACTCTTCCCCAGAAACTGCTTTGTGATGCACACGCATTAGCATGGAAAAGTGCTGGAAACTTTCAGAGACACTAAAGTGTAACTAAACCTGGTCAGTTAAAAGTGTGTGTGTGTGTGTGTGTGTGTGTGTGTGTGTGTGTGTGTGTGTGTGTGTGTGTGTGTGTGTGTGTGTGTGTGTGTGTGTGTGTGTGTGTGTGTGTGTGTGTGTGTGTGTGTGTGTGTGTGTGTGTGTGGTGTTTTATGAAAACTAGAAGGGAAAAAAATTATAAGTAAATAAAAAATATTTTTATACTTTATGTGTCAAATAAAATTGCAAAGGCAATGTTACGATGACGAAACAGAAAAGGCAGCTAAATTATTGATGGCTTGAAACAACACAGTGAGTTTTCTTCTGTGAGTGAGCTCGTCACAATCAGGAGTTAAATACTAAATATCCAGAGTTTTATTGTCTTCATAAAATGTTCTCTTTCCCAATCCAGTACCATCTAGTAAAGCTTACAAATAACTTGTAGTATAAACTATTTTTACTAGTACTACAGAAATAAATGGTAGACTTAGATTCTGAGTGTGATATTTCTAAATTTCACTCTGCAGAAATTCACTTTGGTTTTAACAACACGTAATTTTGCATCGGCCATTTTTATTGTTTAAAAACGTTAAAAAATAGCATCAAAGTTTTAGTGATCCCTAACTGAGCATTTATTGTGCTGAATATATTTGATTTATGTCCATATGTTTTGTTGCCTGGAGCAATAACAGATCTATTTGCAGTTAGGCTGAAATTTACAAAGTTTTTCCTCAACACATTATTGTATAATAATTTTTACTTTTTATGTTGTACATGTTGAAAGAAAGTGTTTCTCCTCTTTGTGTATATTAGGTCTAAACTAGATTTAGTCTGTGTCTGGCTGTTAAAATAAGTAATAACATGTAATAACATCTGCATCAAAAGGTTGGATTACAAGGCATTTTTCACCGAATCTTTGTTTTTTATGTCTGAATGTGGATTTAGAGATTTCCCAGCATGAACATATTTTGTGTAGTTTAAGTAATTTAACGTTTCTCCAAATGTAATGAATAAAAAAATTGTCATCTGATTTATCTGATTAACCTTCCAGCTTCTTTGAGCTGTGTGACACCAACATTTCTGTGTGGTGTCTTTATTCCTACTGAAGCAAAATAATGTAAAAAGGAATCGTGTAATAAGAGGCTGTTGGTCTTTAGCCAACACAAAAAAAATTTGTCAAGCTTTAAAAATAAATTCCTGAGAGATGTGTATGTGAAATATAAATGTTATTAGCAGCTTCCAAATTGTGGTAAATTTGGCAATAAAAATAAAGCATGATGCATAAATAACATGTTCCAGTTTATTAAAATAATAAATGAAGATTATTTTATGTATTGAAATTTTTTTTTTGTATTACTGTTACTTATTTTGTTTTGTGTAAACTATGTGGTTTTGTTTTCAAATAAAAGTGAACCTACAGAGATCGTGCTTCATCTTATTGTGAAAGGGTTTTGTTTCCGGTGGATTTCGGAAGCCGGTTACCAAATGGGCTCCAGCATTTGCAGAAATCTCCAGCGAGAATTTTTTTAATACAATATTTATTCAGAGATTAGACCATTGAGCAAAATGACAAGATAAATTGCTAAAGTGATAATAAGATGGATTCAGTTTTTTTAAATGATGCTGTAGGCCTAATCAATTGTTGCTATGTAAAATAAACTCACTAAAGTTATTAATTATGAGCAAAACTAAGGAAAAGAATAGATAAAACTGTGGATAAATTATTACATTTATTTTAATTGTAGAACAATTATTTCATGTCTCTAAAATAAATAAGCTAACAGCATAAACAAGATCTACCAGAGAATAAGTTCACGGTTAGATAATGCCATTATTTATGATGGACTTTGGAAGATTTCTAAAGCGTTAAATTAAAAATTATTTGAACGTGTCTTCTGTCTTAATTAGTTACTTTTATTTATTTACGTACTTATTTATTTATTTATTTATTTATTTGTTTGTTTATTTATTTATGTGAGGTAAAAAATAAGTATGGCGAGATGGGGCATGTTGCTCAGCAAAACACTTTACAAATTCATCAAGATCCAAAGATTTTGCCCGTTTTGATTCAATGCTGAGTACAGCCTAGCTGGATAGTCTTTTCTCTGTCAAAGCAGAATGCAAATAGGTCTTTATGAGCCTGAGAGTTGAAATTTCTTAGATTTTTCTTGAATTTATAGCTGCCAGCTGGGGTGGCAGCAGGGGTAGCAAGGCTTTCTTTTAGGGTGGCAACTGCCACCCTATGCCACCCTTGTAGATCTGCCCCTGTGAGATGAGGTTAAAAATGTTTTTTTCTGCGTGGTTTAACCGCTATATGTATGTCGACATATAAATATGGGTTTAACACAACCAGTGTGTAGTTTCAGATTGCCACCACTGGAGGGTGGCAATTGCCCTTCTTGTTTAATTTGAGGTGCTGATTTGTAGCGCTAATGTGGGTCCCTCTTCACCTTCACCTTCTCCTCCTCGTTCTCATTTTTCTCCGTAATGTTATTATTCCTAAGAGGACAAAAACAAAGACGGATTTTTTTTCCAAAGTTGATTTTGGGCTGTTATATCGCGAAAAGGATGAGTTTCCGGTCAATCCAAACAATGTTTGGTTGCTGTGTTTGTCCTGGCCCACTAGGGGGCACTAAAGCTAAATTGTTCTCAAATGGTTTACTGTAAATCAATCAATCAATCAATCAATCAATCAATCAATCAATCAGTCAAAGCTTTATTTATAAAGCGCCTTCCGCAACCCTGTCGGGAAGCCCAAGGCGCTGAACATAGTACATGATCAAGTTAAATATGGTGAATAAATCGAAGATAAAAGCAATTGAAATGACAAATTTTAAAAAAAAGGTAAAACATTCTACTAGACGACAAATGGGTAAAACAAGGGTTAGAGTAAACCAATGAAAACAGGGAAATAAAATCAACATAAAAGAGGGCCAAAGTCAAACACTTTCAGGAAACGCCAAGCCGAGGAGGTGGGTTTTTAGGCGACTCTTAAATCGTTTATTTTGGCACATATTAATAATGTGTGTGAGGAACCCCGCTGCTGCGTGTTTAGAAAACACAAAATGTTTAAATACAACTGATTTCAGCTCTCCATCTACCTCCGCTCCACCCTCCTGGCTTTAACGAGCAGCCAGTCACAGCCCAGAGGACATAAAGGGGCGGGGAGCCTGGAGCAGTCGTGTTGTTGTAGGAGTAACACCAAGGGGTCTAAGCTGGCAACATGTCCTACAAAACCTCGTCACTGGTACCAGGAGACCTGGACAACCTGCGGAGAAGATCAGTGGCTGAGTCCACAGGTGATACCAACCTGCACACCTGCGTTTTTTTACGATGTTTAAAAAAAACCTGCAAACGTTTGAATTTGCTGCAGTTCGTTGTTTGTCTTCAGCGTGCTACTTAAAATCACCTGCGTTGCCAATGACTTCATTAGATGGTTTAATTAGATGGTGAAAGTTGACTTAGAAGCATTGTTTGTAACTGAGGTTATTTTAGTTGAGATGACACCAGTAGATGTGGGCTTTTCACAAATGGTGGTGACAATTTTGCTGATATTTTTTTATAAGAACTGAGTGAGGAAATGTTTCATCACGTGCATTGTAATGTCAGTCAGAAATGTTTGGCTGACACCTGCCTTTAAACCTGACATAAACCTTTTACCAAACCGCTGGAGCTGAGGAGAGAAGCCTGGTGTTTCAGGACTACATGCTCCAAAGCCATGTATTGTTTTTTATAAAAAAAAATCATTGTTTAAGGTTCCTTTTCTTGTGCTGCAATGCACTGACGACGTGATCAGACCGTGTTTGACTTCACTGAAGGGACGCTGCATGATTCTCAGGAGGTTTCTGTTAGTCACACACATTCTGCAGGAGGTCATCCACATGTCATATGTAATGGCCACTTTATCTTTTTTAAATCTTCAGAGAACTGTTGCGATTCTGAGCATCATCACCGGTTTCCACGGCTGCAAATCCACCCTAACCATGGACCTCAGCATCCAGAGATGGGACCGATGGCAACCCCCTCCCTGGATGCCTCTGCACACCACTTTTGCCACTTCACACCAAAATGCCTGCTTGCTGTGCACAGAGGTGAATGAGACTACATTCGTGCAAGATACAGTGGGATGCAAAAGTTTGACTATCATGATTTTCCTGTATGAATTGTTAATAGTTATGATAAAATGTTTCCACTAAATATGTCATATAGGAGACACACACGGGGATGTTTTAAGAAGTGAAACAAAGTTTATAGGATTTACAGAAAGTTTGCAATAATTGTTTCAACAAAATTAGGCTGGTGCATAAAATGTGGGTACTGTGTTCATTTAATTGACTCAAAAACCTTTAGAACTAACTATTGGAACTCAAAATTGGTTTGGTAAGCTCTGTGACCCTTGACCTCCATACACAGGTGAATCCAGTAAGGAGAGAGTATTTAATGAGCAAATCACCCCCTACCAGAGTATTACTCCACTCCCACTTTCTGTTTGAAAAATGCAACAAATGCTGTTGCAGACCGAGAGTTAAAGTTAAAGTCCCATTAGTTGTCACACACACAGGTGTGTGTGCGAAATTTGTTCTCCGCATTTGACCCATCCCCTGGGGGAGCGGTGAGCTGCAGACACAGCCGCGCTCGGGAACCATTTGGTGGTTTAACCCCCCAATCCAACCCCTTAATAGTGAGTGTCAAGCAGGGAGGCATTGGGTCCCATTTTTTCAAAGTCTTTGGTATGACCCGACCAGGAGTCGAACCCCTGATCTCCCAGTCTCAGGGCGGACACTCTACCACTAGGCCACTGAGCCGCTAACAAATACACACACAGGCTCACGACATTGTGACATCATATGGTACCAGCTAACATTCTAGGGTACCTCTTAGCCAATAGCGATGGCAGATTTCGATTCAAATGCAGTGCAGAGTTTTTACCTGACAACGGCACAACACTGACAAATTTAGGCTGAAAATTTAAATTTTTATTAAAATGCACTAAAGTGCAAAACTATTGACATGCAGCACGATTAGGCACTCGTTAATAGTTTATCAAGAGAAAAAAAAGTTGATTTTGGGGCGACTTGCTATTTAAGGAGGCCAATTGTAAGTTTCCTTCCTCTTTCAATATTCTCCGAGTGGCAACATGGGGGTCTCAGAACAACTCTCACATGATCTGAGAACAAAGATTGTTCACCGTCATGTTTAGGGGAAGGATCCAGAAAAGCTGTCTCAAGAGATTTCAGCTGTCTGTTTCACCAGTTGGGAACAAATTGAGGAAATGGAAGACCACAGGCACAGTTCTAGTTAAGGCTCAAAGTGGCAGACCAAGAAAAATCTGGGATAAACAGAAGTGAAGAATGTCAGCCCACAGACCAGCACCAAAGACCTACTACATCATCCTGCTGCAGATGGAGTCATTGTGCATGGTTCAACTATTCTGTGCACTTTACACAAGGAGATGCTGTATGAGAGAGTGATGCACCACAGAACAAACAGAGCTGCTTGAGGTATGCTAAAGCACATTTGGACTGAGTTATTTGGCATAACAAGGGACGTTGAGGAGGAAAGAGAAGAAAAACACCTGCTACCTACAGGAAAACGTGGTGGTGATTCCATCATGCTGTGGGGCTGTGTGGCCAGTGCAAGGACTGGGAATCTTGTTAAAGTTTAGGGACACATGAATTCCACTCAATATCAGCATATTCTGGAGACCAATGTCCAGGAATCGCTGACAAAGCAGAAGCTGCAACGAGGCTGTCTTTCAACAAGACGACCCCAAACGCTGCTCAATATCTACTAAGGCATTCATACAGAGGAACAAGTAAACGTTCTGGAATCGCCATCTCAGTCCCCAGACCTGAATATTGTTGAATAGAATAAACTATTGATCTCACAGAGGGGAAATTCTCTTCACAATCTGTGTGTGTGTGTGTGTGTGTGTGTGTGTGTGTTAAAGAGAGCTGTCCATGCTCGGAAACATGAATGAACTAGAGAAGAATGGTGCAAAATACCTTCAACCAGAATTCAGACTCTCATTGGAAGCTATAGGAAGTGTTTAGAGGCTGTTATTTCTGCAACAGGAAGATCCACTAAGTACTGAGTTAATTTCTTTTTTGTGGTGCCCAAATTTATGCACCTGGGTTAGGGTTATGCACAGCTGTCTGCCATTCAGGAGCACATTGCACCTCTCCAACACGCGGTGGAGAAGAAGGATGGCACGACGGCACCTCCAAGGCCACAATCAGAGCTGAGAACGAGGTTGAAGCACATCGAGAGGCCAACAACTACAAGGTGAAAAGAGAAAATTGTCGCTTAAAACTCTCCTGCACCCTAAGGAGCGCCAACTGTTTTGGTTTTGGGGGTATAAAAATTACTCCACTAATCTTAAACTTTAAAGCATTTTTTTTTCTCAGTTTGGCTTCAGAAAATGGAAAGGCAACGTAACTGAGAAGCCACTTGAAGACCGATCTGACATCGACAAAGAGCTGCACACTGATCTTAGCATTGCTAGGCATCAAGAAGGTTGTTAACTTTTTTTTTTTTTACTAATTCCACCTCTATTCTCATCCACAGCCACTGTTTTACATGAAAACATTAAATTGTGTTTTTCATTCCTACAGTGTCAGTGGTCACCTTTGGGAACATAGTTTATGTGTTTTTATTTGGCTGGTGGATCTCCCTGTTCTACCTGCTCATTTGTCCTGTAATGTTTCTAACCATCTGCGGCGCTTCTTACGGTACGTATATATCACTGCAGTCACGTTAGAGTTCTTTTAAAGGTGCGGATCACTGAAATCCCTTTTTTTATGATTATTTCTGATTATAATCAGTCACTCTAAGTTTTTCATGCAGGCTTAACATGAAAATAGTCTCCTACACTATCTCCGGCATTAGCTTCTGATCGAAACTAGACAATGGAACTCTAGGATTAGAAATCCAGACAGATCTAAATCAACATTTGTGGACTCGACCATCTTGACTTGCCACCGGGAAGGCTGTTGGGAATCAGAGGATGTCTCGACTAGCAGAAGCTAACTGTTAGAATTAGCAACCCCACCACACAGCAGAAACTCCTCCAGGTTTGTGTTGTTTGTGGAGATGGTCAGTGGTAGAGACGGCCAAATATCAGGAAATAAGACTCCAAAACCTGCCGCCTGAAGCTCAGCTGTGATGTTGGTAACATTTAGTTCCTAGAAATGGTGCACTTTTTTTCCATCTCGATGACTTGCAAGGCATTATTCTTACTAGACCACCGCAGATGCATTGATTCAATGAGTGTTCCATTCCTTCAACAGGTCAAAGTTTCCTTTTTGTCTTGTTTGCTTCATTTAGGAAAAGTTTGTTTCAAGTTGGCATGGTATTTTATTTGGCCGTTTGGGAAGTCCATACAGAAGGTCAGATGATTTGAAACATCCAAATATTTTCAGTTTATTTCATTATATGTATTTTTTTTCATACACAAGGTTTGCCGTGATAAACAAAATAACTGTTATTCAAACTTTAGGCTAGTAATGTCACCAATGGACCTGTTGTGATGTCAACAAACTGTGACGTCATCCCAAATGAACGCGACAGTGAGGATCTTATCGAGGACAAGGACTGCGGCCCCCTTCTGGTGTCTTCTCCAATCCCTGTTGACATTCCTGCTCCGACTCTGCCTCCGAAGAAACCCTCGAAGCACTGGGTAGGAGAGTTGGAATGAATCAAATCGGTATTTGGATGCTGTTTATCATCCCTTTTGTGTTTCTAGTGTCGTGTCAGCACCTACATCTGGCTGCTGCTGGCATACCCCGTGCTGGCCATCGTCCACTCCCTCGCCTGTGTGCTCTCCTGGATGCTGGTCTTCAGCATCCCAGTAGCAAAAATGAACAGCCGCATCATGACCACCGCCCTCCTCATGGCACCAGAGGATGTTCAGATCCTCAAACTGGACAAGGTATCAAAACTCCTCATATGAAGTTTACTTCTTTTTCTTAATAGCAGCTGTTTAGTTTTAAATGATCTGAACTGGTCGGATGGATTTTTATTGGCTGTTCGTTGCTCTATTTTTCAGACGGTTGTGTGTGAGACCAGAGTGATCTTGTGCTGCTACCATGCCTTTAACGTGTATTACTACAAATACACCGTCCAAGGAATCAACATCTTTGCTCTCAGTATCCTTTCAACGTTGGATGCAAACCTTAAAGATGCTGCTGGATTTGGTTGTTCTCCTTAACAGAACGCCCTTCAGACCTGCTACCTTTGGTATTTATGACCTTGACTGTCGGCTACTCTGACCGACAGCATAAATATGTCAGCGCAGAAACAATGTTTACCATAGCCATCACTTCCATTATCCCCCTGTCCTACTACATTGGTATGGGAATAGCCAGGTAAAGTGTTTCCATCTCAACTAAACAAATTAAATAAAGGGTTACAGCTTTTGACTGACTGTGTTCCGTCTTGTAGCCTTTCTGCTCAGAGTAACTTTGCAGTGGGAGCAGTGGTGAATGCAACATTTGGCTCCATCACGGAGATGACCTTCTACATCACGGCGCTGCTGCGGGGGCACCGCGCCTCCACCAAATGTTACGAGGAGATTGTGAAAGCTGCCCTCACCGGGACGCTGCTCGGATGCATCCTCTTCATTCCTGTGAGTGATGGAGTAACAGGTGAATGCGTTAATGAGGCTTAAAACCCGCTCACCAACCTCGCGGTGTGTTCACAGGGCATTTGTATGACTATTGGAGGCATTAAACACAGTGAGCAAAGATTTAACAGTCGCTCTGCTGGCGTGAGCTCTGCTTTGCTCTTCATCTCCATCGGCGGTAAGCGAGGCCCAGGAAGCCATTTTTGAAACGATAGTTTCCCAAACCCAGCTCACGTGTGTCTAAACTCTGCTTGTTTAGGTGTGTTTGCACCCACCCTCTTCTCAAAGACTTTTGGTAATCTGGTTTGTGAGAGCTGCTCCAACACCTCAGGCAACTCCAGCATCCCCTTCATCTGCAAGGACTGTCACTACTACACGGTGAGCAGTGTTTGTCCTCCTTCAGTGTTTGCACAAGCAACAGATGATGCCATTAGTTCAGATTTCATCAACATTCCAAACTTCTAATCTTTGATGCTATAGGATTAAATTCTGCCTCATCTCAGAAAGTTGTTTTTTTTTCTTCCCAGCAAAGTGAAACGGACCCACATTTGATCCTGTCCAGCATCGAGTAAGTCCAGACACGACAAACACCCGTTTTTAAAATCATGCATGTTCACTTTAAAAATGTGTTCTAGGCCTCTGGTGTACACAATTTCTGTTCTGCTGCCTGCTTCCTATCTGATTGGCCTCATCTTCACACTGAAGACCCACTCGCACATCTACGATATTCAAATTAGCGATTGCCACGGGGGCCACACAAATGGTGAGTATGCACAAAGACTAAGAGCATCTGTATCCTACAACTTACAGGTGAAACTATAAAAATAACAATATGGTGCAAAAGTTTAATTGTGTTAGTAATTCACTTTAGACTGAGGCCCAATCCCGATACTCGCGCTGTGCCCTACGCCTTTCTGTGATGTGTGCAATAAGGCTTCGAGTGCGTAGAAGAAAAAGAAGAAAATATCTTGTCTATAGCGCCTCAAGATAACAATCACGAGGCGCTTCACAAAAATGTAAAAAATATAAATAATTTAGAAAATGATTAAAAATATATTTAAAATGAGCAAAAAAAAGACAATTGTGATTACAAAATGTTAAAGAGAGAGAGAATAGGAAAGAGGGAAATCGGTGGTTCCTGAGGAAGGTGGAATAGGTGGGAGAGCAGAATAAAGAGAGAGTGGTGAAGAAGGTCATACAAAAGCCAGCTTGAACAAGTGAATCTTCAGCTGCTTTTTAAAGGAGACCACTGAGTCAACTGATCTCAGGCTCAGGGGGAGAGAGTTCCAGAGTCTGGGGGCCACAGCAGCAAATGATCTGTCACCTTTGGTCTTTAGCCTGGTGCTGCACAACCAGTAGGCTTTGATCACTGGACCTCAGGGACCTGTTGGGGGGGGTAGGGACTGAGAAGATCACCAATGTAAGATGGTGCTTGTCTATGTAAGGCCCTATAGACCAGAACCAGGATCTTGAAATGAACGCTGAAGTTGACTGTCAGCCAGTGAAGCTGGAGGAGAAGCGGGGTGATGTGGGTGTGTTTGGAGGACTTGGTCAGAAGCCGAGCACAGGCATTCTGAACCACCTGTAGACGGTTCAGGGAGGTTCTGCTCAGACACGTGAAAAGAGAGTTACAGTAGTCTAAGCGTGAGGAGATGAAGGTGTGGATAACTGTCTCAAGTTCAGAGCGGGACAGAATGGGACTCAGCTTAGCAATGTTCCTGAGATGGAAGAAGGAAGAGCGAACAAGAGAACTGACATGAGAATCCAGGGTGAGAGCTGGGTCAAAGGTCACGCCAAGATTCCTGACAGAAGGTTTGGTGTGGGAAGCAAGCTGATCAAGAGAGTCTCTGACTTTGGGAACCAGCTTGTCTGGGGCACAGATGAGGATCTCAGTCTTATCTTCATTCAGCTGAAGAAAGCTCCCAGCCATCCAGGTTTTGATAGAGTCTAAGCAGGTGTGTAACAGCTGCAGCTTAGACATCTCATGGGGCTTAAAGGAGATGTACATTTGGATGTCATCTGCATAAAGATGGTAGGAGATTCCTTTGAAGGAGCTCAGGATGTGCTGAAGAGGAAGCAGATAGAGGAGGAAGAGCAGAGGCCCCAGCACAGAACTTTGTGGGACACCATGGGTAAGGGAGGTGGTGGAGGACCTAAACTTGGAGACGGCCACAGAAAAGGAGCGCTCAGAGAGGTAAGAGGAGAACCACTCCTGAGCAGTTCCTGATAGGCCTACCCAGTCTCTGAGCCTCTCCAGTAGCAGGTGATAGTCAACAGTGTCAAAGGCTGCAGTCAGGTCCAACAGGACCAGAACAGAACAGTCCCCTGCATCACTGTGAGTCAGAAGGTCATTAGAGACCCTAAGAAGAGCTGTTTCAGTAGAATGAGCTCTACGAAAACCTGACTGGAAGCTATCATAGATGTTATGTTCATCAAGAGCAGCTGTGAGTTGTTTAGCCACAACCTTTTCCAAGATCTTGGAGATGAACGGAAGTTTAGAGATGGGTCTGAAGCTGCTATGGAGAGAGGCGTCAAGACTCGGTTTTTTAAGAAGCGGGTGGATTACAGCGTTCTTAAAGTATGCAGGGACCTGACCAGAAACCAGAGAAGCATTAAATATAGAGAGCACGCTGGGACCGATGGACTGAAAAGCACTTTTAAACAAAGATGAGGGTAAGATGTCGAGGGGGCATGCAGAGGTCTTCATAGAGTTAACTAGTTTGGTTAACTCGGGCAAAGAAACGGGAGCAAAGCTATCTAGGATGATGGGCCTGGTTGGAGTTGGCAGAGGCAGTGATAAGGCTGAAGGAGAGATGCTAGATCTAACCTTATTGACTTTGTCCACAAAGAAAGACAGAAAGTTCTCACAGTCTGCACCAGAGTGGATGGAGGCTGTAGGAGAGGCAGGAGACACGATGCTGCTGATGGTGTAAAACAGCACCTTGGTGTTCCCTTTGCTCATGGACACCTGGTTGGAAAAATGGGAAACCCTAGTGTCTCCGACTGTAGAGTTAAAGGATGTCAGAAGATCCTTTAGGTGCAGCAGATGGACGTGGAGATGAGTTTTCTTCCACAAGCGCTCAATTGTTCTGCATTGGCGCTTCAGGCTGAGAAGGCTGTCATTAAACCAGGGAGTAGGGTTCACTGCAGGAACTGATCTGGTTCTGACTGGACAGATGTTGTTCAGAATGGAGAGGCAGTGCTCGCTAAACTGAGAAGAACGGGGTGAATCAAAAGCAGCAGAAAAATTGCTAGCGTAGTACACTAGTGTGCCGAATTGGAACAGGGAGCATTGCGTCACTGACCGCGATGCATGCCGGGATGTCTGTCGCTGTTTCCTGCGTCTTAACAACTTTCAAACCATTTAAATTCATCAGCGTCCAAATAAAATCATGGTCTAAAACATTCAGAGCATGAATAAATATCATTCATCCTCTTAAAGTAAACTTCTCTCATTTGAAAATGCATATTTTCGGAAAGGCCACTTAAGCCGTTGCTCCGCCGCCTTCTCAAAAGTCCCTTGCAGCAATGGGTTGTGGGTAATTACCAAAGTCCACATCGATGTGGAGCAAAGGTGCAAAAGGGGCATGGACACCCTACACACTCTCACCCCTGGACGAGAACGCACAATTGAAGGCTGCATGGGTGGAAGTGTGAGCATTGGAACTGGGCCCTAGAGAACGTCTGAAGGCCCAGGAACTCTGTCAGGTGTTTTGGACTTATTAGCTGATTAGAGTGTGACACTGAGTCTAGAACCTTTTCACAATATTCTAATGATCTGAGCTTTTGCATTTGAGGTTTTCATAAGCTGTAAGCCATAATCATCTCAATTATAACTAATAAAGGCTTGAAGTATCTGGCTTTGCGTGGAATGAGTCTGTCTCATTTGTTTTCATTTTTGAAGATTAATTCCTGAAATAAATTAACTTTGTAGATGAGTTTGAAACACTTAGTGTTGTATGTTTGTATTGAAAGTGGAAACGCTTTGACATTTAGTCATTTTAAATTATATTTGCAGTGGTCTCCATTAGGAATCCATGCCTTTTATAAGTGCGCCTGTTTCAGGATCTAGAAGATTGCCAGGTCGAAGGCGAGCTTCAGTTTCACTTCCTGATATTTGAACATCTCCTCTCTGATTGGCCAACAGCAACGTGACTCGGTTCACTTTGCAGCATAGCTGTTTTTGACCAGGATTTAAGCATTAAACAATGTGAAAAGTTGTTGACATGCATCAAAAGGTCAGCTCCCTCCAACAAAAGGAGGTATTCACCAAGTGTGTTCCTGTCCATCAGCAGCAGGTCACCATGTCGTCCACTGGTCTCGATGGAGGGCTCTGGTCGTGCTGATCGTCGCCACGGTGCTGATGACGTGCTGTGCGGACCTCTGCACTGAAAACATTGAGCCCATCCTGACTCATTCCTCCATCTCCCAGGTAAATATAACTCATTATGTCTCAAATTGTATTCAGTGCTGATTCACTAAAGTCGGGTGTTAAGTTGCACAGAGGTGTCTCCATGTCTTCTTGCAGTACTTCATCGGTGTCACTGTGATCGCTATGGTGCCAGAAATTCCTGAGATAATGAACGGAATCCAATTTGCGCTGCAAAACAACATCAGCCTGAGGTTTGATGCGTCTCAGTACTTTTACTGTCAAACTGAAGTAACAAACCCCCTGAAGTGATTTGACTTTGTGTTGCATTGAAGGGTTTAACTTAAACATCTCGTTTCAGTCTTGAAGTAGGAAGTTGTATTGCTGTGCAAGTCTGCATGATTCAGATTCCACTCCTCATCCTATTTAATGCGTTCTATGTGAGTATGTATAGTTCTCTTTAATGCCTAAACTTAGAGGTGTGTGTGTGTGTGTGTGTGTGTGTGTGTGTGTGTGTGTGTGTGTGTGTGTGTGTGTGTGTGTGTGTGTGTGTGTGTGTGTGTGTGTGTGTGTGTGTGTGTGTGTGTGTGTGTGTGTGTGTGTGTGTGTGTGTGTGTGTGTGTGTGTGTGTGTGTGTGTGTGTGTGTGTGTGTGTGTGTGTGTGTGTGTGTGTGTGTGTGTGTGTGTGTGTGTGTGTGTGTGTGTGTGTGTGTGTGTGTGTGTGTGTGTGTGTGTGTGTGTGTGTGTGTGTGTGTGTGTGTGTGTGTGTGTGTGTGTGTGTGTGTGTGTGTGTGTGTGTGTGTGTGTGTGTGTGTGTGTGTGTGTGTGTGTGTGTGTGTGTGTGTGTGTGTGTGTGTGTGTGTGTGTGTGTGTGTGTGTGTGTGTGTGTGTGTGTGTGTGTGTGTGTGTGTGTGTGTGTGTGTGTGTGGCGTTAACTGATGTCCATTTCTTTGCCTGGTGAATGAATGATTGTTTAATTGACCCTGGCTGTTTCCCGTCGCTTCTTCAGGATGTTGGTTTTGTTCTCGTGTTCAGCGATGTTCACCTCTGGGCCAGCATCTTCAGTGTCATTCTGGTTAACTACATCTTCATGGATGGAAAATGTGACTACTTTCAGGGTAGGTTTTCTCCTTTTTTACTAATGTCGTCACCTTTCAGATGTGTTTAGAAGATGGCTGAAAGTAGACTGGTCCATGTAAATCATGCTGATTATTAAACTGTAATGAAGTCTAAAGATTTTATTCCCTGTTCTGTTTGCAGGCACGGCTCTTGTGGTGGTTTACTTCATCCTTTTAGCCCTTTACTTCTTTGCTCCTTCTCCTCGTTCGTGTTGATCCGTCAGGCTGGTATTTGTTCACCATTAGTTCATTGTGGGGTGGTTCAGGTTTGGTGACACAAGATGGACAGGATTTTGTTACTGGAGCAGAGAAAAGGGATGTCTGGTTTTGACACGTTCTCATTCTTGCTGCTTTGTGACTTTGATTACATGTAATTTGAAATCCTGATTTAATGTAATAAATGCATCATTGATTAAAAGTGTAAAAATTAAGCATCTGTACTTTTTCTCTAAATGAATGCGACAGCCACTCACGCAGAATTATGAAAAAACAGGTTTTAGTTTTGGGGTCAGTGTTGCTCATTATCAAAGCAAAACAAATGGATATCATGGATATCAACTTTTGACAAACATTCATAAAAGCCTACCAAACATTTTAGTAGTATCCTGCAAAATGTTTGAATGGGATTTTGTTTAAAAAGAAATTGATGCACAAAAGTAACAGAATGGAGTAGATTGAAGGCAAAACAAAAGACGAAGGCGAGGTTCTGCATTTTGGGCAAAATCCAATCCTGACGACATTTAAGTACAACATTTGGCATCAGTGAAACATCAGGTATGGATCAAGAACCAATAAACACACATGCTGCATCTTGTTCTCCAAGCTTGGCCCTTAACACTAGACATACCCGGGATGTTTAAAAAAAGACCAACCTGCAGCAAATGTTTGGAAAGGCGTGTTACCAACATAACTCGGTGCAAAACTGTTGTTGGCAAATGTCATGGATTTTATCAATGTTTATCAATAACCCATTTCCTACAGTGAAGACAGGAGACAATGAGCAGACAAGCCAAACCGTTATAACTGCCACGTGCCGAAGCAAATGCCTCGAACATCTGTTCACAGGGTTTATTTATAGAGAGAGATAAGAGGTAGAGAGAGTCAGTGTGTGTGTGTGTGGGACAAGAATGTGTGTGTGTGTATGAGTAAGTAAGCAAGCATGCAGAGAGGCATAGAGCAAGTATATTTATGTTGATGAGAGCAATACATTATGTCCAGTTGAGTCCATGATCAGGAATTAATAAACATAGATTTTTCCATAACATTCCCTCCTGTTTATCCGAATATAATAATCCAACAGAAGGAAGCAACAAAACCAAATAAGGAAAAATAAAAAGTAAAATAATTAGAAATTTTACCCACTTCCATAACGTGTCACCACTAAATATGAAAGCTACATCACAAAAATCAAATAATGGAAGAGGGGTAAACCAGGAAAGGTGATCATCTCAGTAGTCATACGGGCCAACGGGTTACAAATCAATTAACTCGAGATAAAAGCAAAACAAAAATGATAAACATCAAAACACGAAAAATAATTAAAGTGATGAACACCGCAATCAGATATAAAAGGTTCAGAATCAACATGAAAAGGCAAACAGCATGAGATGCTGCAATCATTTGTCTATTACGGATCGTAATCTCAATCCTGTTAACTTGTCCAAAGAATAATTCCATAGAAAGTTCAATACAAAACAGCAAAATAAGAACAAATAAAATGATTCTGATGAAAAATAAGTCCAAATAAGGTAATAAACACAAATAAGGCAAACACCACTGACAATAACATCTTACAGCAGTTCACAGAGATAGGAAATAGAATCAGCTAAATCAACACATTTATAACCTTAAAAGCTATTTCATACATATTGTGATGCACAATTCTACAACTCTGGCAGTTCCTGTAAGGAGATTGGGAAGGGTCAGCAAAACCATATAATACACAGAAAACATCAGTTTGGTGTATTGAAACATGTGAATTTAAATCAAAGCTCCAAGGTGCAGACGAATCTTTCAGTGAAGGAGGAAAAATTAAGGTGTAATATTAATTTAAGCAGCTCTAACCATGGTAGAGCTGAGGCGTTCGTCATTAAAGGGCATGTCCGTGGACTGGGACTCGTGGTTGGAGATTAGGTTTGAAAGTCAGAGTCCTCTTCCGTAGATCAGGATGGTGTTGTATTAACACCGTCCTTATTGCTTGTTTTTCTGTGATCAACTGCCAGGAACGAGGATGGTGGTGATGTCTTCCAGAGACCACCAAACATTGTTCTTACATTTCATCAGGCTTGCGGTTCCGAGATGGGGAAAGATGTTGTAGAAGAGTCCTTTCGCGTAGTGTGGAGTGCGGCCTTCGTGGTTGGAGAATGGGCGGAAAGCCACAACAGGCTTAAACTCTCTTTTTGTCAGCTCTGATGTCTTCAGAGAAACCCCTTCCTCTGTGAGATGAGGAGGGTTGCAGCCGAGCCAAGCTACAGGGGCCACACCAATTGCGGGGCAGGTAGAGACAGAGAGAGATGCCGCACTTCCAGATGTATCCAGCAGGGGTTCCCATTCCAAAGTGCGAAGGAACCTCGGGAAGATGGTTGTAGAGTTGGAAAAGCTAGCAGGGCGTGCCGAGGCAGTTGTCCAAATGTCAGGGAGCTGATCTTGTCCTCGAAAAGGTCCTACAGGTCTTTGACCGTGAAACCAGTATGGAGATTTGGGTGCAGGTGCTTGAAGTAGTCGATCCTTTCACAGCGTCTCTTCTTCGCTGTGTCCTCTTGTAGTTGTTTCCAAGGGGTTTTCAGCCAAGGTGGATGCAGGTCACGTTGTCATGTAGGTGGACTCAGGGGGAGCCCCAATCTGTCATTTCAGTTCCAGTTCCAGTACCCCCTCAAATGCTGCTGTCTCCGTTGTTCCATCAGGTGCTGAGAGGCAGCCCAAGTGCAGGGCCATGAGGATGACCACCAACCTCAACAGTGTGGTGAACCCAGCAAGCTCGAAGCAGTTCTCATCTTATCTTTCACTGGGGTAGATGTATCTGAGATGGCCTCAGCAAAATTCACAGCAGTGGGAGTGATGAGGAGTACTTCAAATGGACCTCAGGCTGCCCCATCTGTTTCGCTTCAGCACCTTCATCAGAACCCAATTTCTTGGTTTCACGACCTGTGGCGAAAAAGCACAAGAAAATTCTGGGAGATCACTGTTGATTTTGAAATGTTTTCAGCAACAATCATCTAATATTTTGGTAATTCCATCCAGGTAGTGTAGTAATGTGAGGACATTATCAGCCTCCCCTCCTGTTGAGGCATGAAGCAACTCAGCGCTCACCAGAAACAAGACATAAAGAAAAGGGTCCGGTACTGGCAAGCATTTCGCTAACCCGATGTTAAAAGTGGACCTCACATACATGTGAGAAAAAAAAAACAAAAAAAAAACACATTCCCAAGGAACTTGCAATTACTGGATCACGTCAGCAGTGGGCGCAGTCGTGCAACACAGTGTGTATAAAAAACAAAACAACTAAACTAACAAAAAGCCATAATCCGTGTAAAGAAAATTGAAAATAAACACAAAAAGTGATTTACATCACCTAGGAGTAACAGGAGAAACAGTAGTAAAAGAGCTGTAGCAAAAACTGAAATCCAGTGAAATCAAAAGAATCAACCCATCTGGGGAAAAAAGGGAGAGATTGTCAGCGTCCCCAACTAATAACAAAACAAAAATATAGAGTCTACGTGTTCGCTCTCATTATGCCAGAAAGATGGTAACCGTTTCAGGAAGGGAAAAGACGTTCTAAGCAAAAGAAAAAAAAGTAAAAGAAATAATTCATAAGTTACAAAAGTGTACTTTGTGTAAAAATGGTGATACCACAGGAACCTAGAAAGTGCTTGGGGAAGAACCCTAAGTAGCTTAAGGGTCAAGCAGAGGAGTATAACTAAATGTGATAATGGACAACTAAAGGATTTATACTCAGGAAACAAAAAATAAAAGACTAGCAAACTTAAAAACTACTAGATGCATATGTAATCAGGTGATTGTCATATTAATGTGACCATCAAATAACAGGTGTCAGGTCACCAGGCCACTGATGAAACCTAAGGGACATTTAGGACAAGTGTCATCTTATAATGCTTGTCTAGCAATAACAAAACAATGATGGAGTCAAGGGTGAGAGCTGCTCTCTCTTTGTTGAACTTGGAAAGTAATAATAAAGTGGGAGCTGGCTAGATACAAAGCAGGGGCAAAGTAAAGATTTAACAAAAATAACAGGAAATGTTCACTAACCTACACAGAAAGAGTTCAATATTATCACATAAACAGTTAATCTAGTGTAGAAATGGATAGATAACACAAGTCAGAGAACTTTCAATAACTTAAAATAACTACATACTTTAAATATTCAGTTAATGTAACATCTTCATAAAAAAACTCATCACAAAGTAGACGTTACTGAAATCATGAGCACAAAATCAAGTCAAGGTAACGTCAACCATAAATGGGGAAATTTGTTTATAAGACTCATTTGTAAGGGAATCTCCAAAGTTGTGAATGTATTAAACACACGGTTCTTGTAGGAGTCTGACCTTTGAAGAAGTCATATGATAACAGCAAACTAGATAAACCATTATAGCTAGAAATCTCAAATGGATAATGTTTATAAGGATATTGGATAGTCTCTAATGGATAATGTCTAAAGATCTGCTCAAGGCACGCAAACCAGAACTAGGCTCACGATAAGATGTTAAAAAAAACACAATCACTACTTTTGAAGGGTCAGGACGTCATGCATTAATCTCTAACTTCCTAAGGATAAGGTGATTTAGGTTCAAAACAAAACATTTAACCGTCACTCCAATCTGAGACATTCCATGACAGGCCGTATGATCTCCTATCAGGGGCAGCTTCTACATCCTGTTTAAATATTATTTTGATTTACTCTCATGGTCAAGGTATTATTGGTGTTCAACAGACGCACAAGCGTCAGATAATTAGCAGATTGGTAAATGGTAAATGGCCTGTATTTGATATAGCGCCTTCTAGAGTTCTTGAAACCCCCCAAGGCGCTTTACAACACAATCAGTCATTCACCCATTCACACACACATTCACACACTGGTGGGGATGAGCTACGATGTAGCCACAGCTGCCCTGGGGCGCACTGACAGAGGCGAGGCTGCCGAGCACTGGCGCCACCGGTCCCTCCGACCACCACCAGCAGGCAAAGTGGGTTAAGTGTCTTGCCCAAGGACACAACGACAGTGACAGACTGAGCGGGGCTCGAACCTGCAACCTTCCGATTACGGGGCGAGCACTTAACTCCTGGTCCACCGTCGCCCCGATTGGTTAGATTGGCAAAAGGAATCAGATAACTATCCCACTCGAAAAGGGACGTCTGATCCCTCCTGTCTGAGCAGGTCAGCATGACTCAGCAATCTCATTTGTTTGGGTTTTGGTAAAGAAACAGTGGGATTTTCATTTTCAGGGCATGCGGCCCTGAGAAGTTGCATGAATTACGTTAAAATGAAAAAAAAAATCTATTTACTACGAAATCGCCAAATCACTCATTCATCATCTAAATCCTATTTAAAATAAATTTATATATGTACAACGATTTTTAAGCTTCATTATATTTCATGAAAACCAAATTATGAAAGTGGGTAATTTCATACCGTCTACCCTTAAAGGGACTTTACGGAGTTTTGAATTTTTATGCTCGTGATTGCCCCCTCAGGCCAAAAGCGTAATGGCAGCTTTAATAGTAGGCTTGTGCAAGAGGCGCGCATGCTATACGTATACACTCCTTAACGAAAATAATAGCTGAGACAGTCGTGTGTGTGTGTGTGTGTGTGTGTGTGTGTGTGTGTGGGTGGCCCGGAGGACAGAGGACAGGAGAACGCGCAGCTAATTAATTAAATAATTTGGTACCTTTCTCTTCAGCACAGCCGACAAAGGTTTATGATGGGTCAGTCTTCCTGCATGCTCAGATCATTCCCTTCCCTTGCTTGAAAAATTGTTCCAAAATGAAAGTTGAACCCACATCTTTTTTATCTGTGAATTCAATGCCGTTCCGCAAGTCTCAAATAAAAATTTGGGCATCTTACTGTGAAAAAAAAAACCCATTAATGTGAAAAATAAACTCTTAACAAAACTATATTCAATCAGAGAATCAAACCCTGGTCTTCTGCACGAAAATCCGTCGTCTTAGTAAGTGAGCTAAATCACCAGTGATGTCTTATGTATCTGCAAAAATGTATATCCTTGATGACAGCTGCAACAACGTTCAAAGAATGGTTCAGAGCGAAAATGGCTATTTTGTTGCTAATTTGCAGGAAATATCTAGAAGGAAGTAGCTAAGGGTCCTCAGAAATGTAGCTAGGTTCATCACTAGGCGTTAGGAACAGCGACAAAGTCGCTGAGTTGGCACTACCTCTCTCTCTGCTGCTAAAGCTACGGATAGCAAATGCTACGGGCTTTGCCTGAGCGTGAGCGCGCATGAAGCAGCCTGCTCGACCCGAGCAGCTCTCTTTTTCTGTGATTTTACAGAAAAACAGGCAATCACAGTAAAAATGCCAGGGCTCATTCTACAGGACCAGGGCATTGCAGGAGAATGTATGAAGAAGACATTTATTATTTCTATACATGTTTTGGCTGTCAAACTTCCATAATGCCCCTTTAAATAAAAGTAATATTTAGACATTGACTAATTTTACATGATTTAAATGTCAATAAATTTATTTGATGTGTTCAGCAATAATTGTGTTCATTAAGTTGTTTAAAATCTACCAACATTTAAATGTTTTAGTCTGAAACTGCATAAGTTTATTTCTCCCAAGTCTAAGTGAGCAAGGCCATGCAGCTGTGTTAAAATTAACGTAATCTAAAGATTTAGGAAACATGGCCCAATGTTTACATCTCAGGGAGGACAGAGAATCTCAGATCAACTGTCCAACTGCTCCACACTTATTTTCAAGTGTGCAGACTCCATTTTTAATTCAAAGCATTTACTTTTCTTTGTTTGATATTTTCATTAAGCAATTATTTCCCAAAACCGTCCTGATTTTTGCTTCAGCCTCTTGGCTGATAGAATATTGTCTGTTACAATATGTATGTCTTTCTGAAACAACCTTGCAGTTTTAACCCAGGCACAGAGGAGATTTTAATCCTATGTTAAAGCATTTAAAAGTTCATATGCAGAGAATACATGAAGAATTAAAGGAACTAAAACTTTATAAATGCAAATTTCCTACAGCAGCTTTAATCTGCTGTCTCATTTAATTTTACTGCCAGACAATTTCTCCCCTTGTTCTGATCACAATGTCCGCTAATCGGAGATCTGAACAAGTTGCTACATTTTGACAGACGCCAGAAAGAGTCAATTGATGACAATATTTTTAAAGTGTTCAAAATGCAGTTTTGAGTTCAACAGCACACCAGTTCTTGTTCACATGGGTGCAATTGTCATCAGCTGAACTCCCTTGTCTTGGTTTTAAACATCAGAAACGAAGATTTTAAAACAAAATAAGGAGATGAAATGCAATGTGACAACAGTCATTAGTTTAAATTGGTCTGGGATTACTGTTTGACCAAACATACACTCTTAGCTTTTCCTTTCATTTGGGCACTTATTTTACTACTAAGTACTGATAGACAGTTAATGTCTCAAATTGAGGGATTCCACTAAAACCCTTTCCCTTTCAGCCACTAAAAGTGACACAGTTTATACCGTAGTTCAAATTATTTTACTCACCAGATACCAGAAATTAAATATTTGGGTCGTGTCCAACCTTTTGATGCACGAATTATGAAACCTTCAACCTCAATTATTTAACAATTATTCTCATTCATCTTTGAGTGTGAATGAAACAAATTTCAACAAATATTTTAACCTTTGATAATTTGCAAATTTATTACATGTTCACCCCAGTGGACAGCGTGTATTCTGAACATGAAATATGTTGCGTGGACTTACTGAAGTCCACATAGAGGGGCTCAAATGCAATAAAGTCTTCAGCAGCTGTGCTTAACAGCTGAAACAAATAAATAACAATTTTGAGAAGCCGTTCAAATTATATTTCCCATTTTCATTTTCTAGTTATAACCTTCAGGCCTCAATTGATAAGACCATATTAGCTCAGAGCACAGATGTTTTGATTTTCAGGCAGGCCTTGCCTCCTGTCACACATTTTCAACCCTTTTTCTCTCCATCGCACTGTGCTCCCTCACAGCATAATACATTTGTGACACGTCAGCGGTTATCAAAAACACGTCTTCCATCAATTCTCTGATAATTTTCAGATCCTTTCCACATATCTACACTTTCATCCATATTTACTCAAAAGGTATTTTGTGAGTTATTTTTTCCCCATACATTGATACCACACGTCTCATTTATCCAAGCAACAATTTAAGCAGACAGCATTCAAGAAAACAAGATAACTAGAACAACGTTTCTATTTCTCTGGCAAAACGCTCAAAAAACCCAAGCCAAATACAGACAGTGTTCAGAGAATCTGTTAAAACCATCCTATTCAAGGCGGACGACACCATAATTTGAATCTCAATAGTTATACCGATTTACAAAACCATCCTATTCACGGCGGACGACACCATCTATTTCTTACACCAGAGTTGCATTTCTAATTTCGGCTAAAATGCAGAAAACCAAGCCAATACAGACGGCATTCAAAAGAACCCGTCAAAGCCATCCTATTCACGACGGACGACACCACTTTATTCTCTGGTCACCTAGGATTTTCTCTGTACCACAAAGACAAACAACAACAAACTTGTCTCACCGAATCTCTCTCCACTCGGGGCTTGAGTAGTTCGTCGATCCGCATTCCTCCTAGCCTCACCGACCCCCCAGCAAACTCAGCTCTGGAGGAGATTAAGGTTGTCGTCTGTCCTCCGGCGTCGGCTCTTGGCGCCGCGAGGTGATGGGACCCCGGCTTTCGGAGGACCAAATAATGTCACGGATTTTATCAATATGTTTATCAATAACCCATTTCCTAGAGTGAAGACAGAAGGAGACAATGAGCAGACAAGCCAAACAGTTATAACTGTGGTAGATGCGGAAGCAAATGCCTCGAACATCTGTTCGCAGGGTTTATTTATAGAGAGATAAGAGGTAGACAGTCAGTGTGTGTGTGTGTGTGTGTGTGTGAGAGAGAGAGAGAGAGAAAGAGCATGCAGAGAGGCATAGAGCAATACATTACATCCAGTTGATTGAGTCCATGATCAGGAATTAAACAGATTTTTCCATAATAGCAAAGATGAACAGAATTCTTTATTGGAAAAACAAATTTCAAAGAAGCTTAAAAGCACCGCGGTCAGTGATGCATCGCTTGGTTTTAAATGAACGCCACAAACAATAGTGCTGATGCTCAACTGCCTTCCAAGTTAAGCAGATTTATGATAAAACGAAGAAAAAGGCAAAAGCAGACATGCAACAGCAACAAAAAACACTTTTTTATATCTAATATTCACAGATCCGTTTTCCTCAAAGCTCAAGTTCATTTCCCCCACTTCCATTGATGCTGGCAGCATGTGTGATTGAAACATGTTGAATAAATAGGGTCTGAAAAAGTAACTAAAGAACTGATGTTCGAACTTAAATGATGCAGCTTTCAGCTTGGAAAGTCCCTTTGTAGCAAAGAAAACATGGCAGAAGGGTGTTACATGCTCTAAAATGTGAGAAAACATTGGCATGTGTTGTAGACTAAATGTAGAATAACTACAAAAACCAAACAAAATGTGCAAACAGCAGTTGATGGGAATAAAACACCAGCAAAAGTCATTTAGTCCTTAAATATACTTCAGTTTTCTTCCCAGAGGAGGTTGCTGTCTAAAAACGACAGCGGACAGTGTTTGACTTGGCAAAATAAACTTTTTTTTTTTTTTTACAAGTGTCAGTTTGTTGAAGCCAAGTGGCAGCATGGGAATTTTAGTAAAATCCATAAAACATTCCATATAGAGTCATCATGACAAAAGGAAGGAACACAACTTAAAAGGCATCCCATAGTTTTTGGTTTTAAGGCGGGGCTACATCAGGCAGGAGAAGGGACGACGTTCCTTTTGATTCATGTCTTTTGACCGACCCGTCCGCTTCTTCCCTTTGCTGGGCTCATTTTAAGCGTTCTACGAGCTCCAGCGGGAGGCCCAGGTTAAACAGATGAAAGGCGGGAAGAGAAGCCAGGTGGGGAAATGCCTTGAGAAGCTTCTCCCAGCAAAGTTCCAGCAGGCTGGGCACAGTCAGCCAGATCCTGAACAGAGAGCCAGTTCTCTTGTTCTCGTGGATATTTACTACTCCGCCGTGGATGTACATGCAGCCAGACTAGGGACAAAGGCAGAAAAGAACATTTAAACAGATGAAATCATGATTTTTATTGTTGCGGTTTCAGTGCCTTACACAAAGGCAGCAGTCAGATGCAGTCTGTACCGAGACGGATTCATCGTGACTGTATGATAAAAAGTAAAGTAGAGCTAACAAGGCCTGGTCAAAAGGTCCAGATCCATTAACAAACTGGAATTCCTGGATGTGTTATTAAAGGTAGAAGATATCCTGAAAAAGCTGTTGGAGCAAGTTTGACCCCTTTTTTCTAGGAATCACCCCCAAGCCACCACTCCAGAAGACCCATGCCACGCTTGTCTCCAAGGCTTGTTTTACATTTTTACCGGTTGCTAGCATCTTTCCTACACTAATGGCTAACATAACGCACCTACATAACGTTAAAACGATTTAGTGTGGTGTTTTTATGGTAAATGAGGCAGTTTCTTTTAACCTGGCCTGCCAGTAGAGCTGAGGAAAATAATCAAATAATCGATGCATCGGGATGCGGACATAAACGATTCTGCATCGTAGAAGAGTACGCCATAATCTATTATAGTGGAATGTAGTTTTGTTTTTTTTTAACGGCGGCACCAGCGCACATCCAAATCTGTCAGAGTGAGCGTCCTCCACATTTACCAAGTGGTTCCGCCTTAATGTGGTACTGCAGGGCTGAGCGCTAGAGTTGTAACCTGAGACCGAACCGAATCAGCCCGACCGGTTCTGTTGGATTTGAGTCGTGAATAAAGTTCATTGAGCGGGTTGTCATATGGCGCGCTCTGCTCGCTCGATCAGCGACTGAGAGAGAGAGAGACACTGTCTGCTCACTCAAGAGAGAGGATCGGAGGACGCTCCTCCAAACCGATGCTCCCAACACGCGTTATTATTTTCATAATTTAATTATTATTTCTCCTGGAAGCGCTCAGTCAGACTGCTTGTTGTAATGTAGGGAGATCCGGTCTTGGGGAGGGGGCGGGGTCAATGACGGCGGCTGCAGCATGATCGTCTGTCTCTTTTATTTAGGGACACGGTGAAGTTAAAAGGAGAGAGAAATAGAAGATAGAAGTTCTCCTTTCCACCTTATTCTTTTGTTTCATGAAGATAAACTGATGTTAAATTCAGTTTAAAGAGAAGCTGGGAGGAAGCTTTGGTTCATTTTAAGTTACAGGAGATCTAGTCTCCTATCTGCTCCTCCAGAGACAGCATGGACATGAGGGTTACACGGTGAGGGTCACATGGACACGAGGGTTACACAGGACAGGTTAGTGGAAAGGTTTGTAGTTAGCTGGTTAGTGAAGGAGATCCATCAGCTGGGTAATTTAATCCTAATCCAGCCCACAGCCTTCTGCTGGTGTTATCAGAAAGAATAAAACACACATCTTAAATATTACTGGAAATGTAGAATTTGTTTTATGTTTTATTATTTTCTGCATCAAACAGAACTTGATTCATTCTCCAACATTTCAGAAATGAACCACTGGGTTCAAATAAAATAAACTAAGTCAAACATTTCATTTGGTGTTATTTCTGACACCCTTCAACTGTGGCATAAATATTTGACTCTAGAGCTGCTCAGAGACATTAAACACTCATATATGAACCCATTATATATTTTATTATTATATTATGTGTCCTGTAGGTTTTCAGTACTTTTTTAGATTTTGTGAGTTTTTGCGAAGCGTGTTTTTCTCAGCCTGAGGCGTGGTGCTGAACGAGGAAACAGATTGTTTTACTTTGTTAAATCTTCTTAAATGTTTAAAATGTTTTGTCCTAACCTGTTGTGAATGGAGAGATTTTGAGGGATGGCAGGTTGTGTCAAGTTTTTGATAAAAATAAATAAAAATAAAAAGCAATTATCTGACATCTTCTATTTATCGATGAAAACAAATCAATATGAAATAATCGTGATGCATCGGGATATCGAATCGAATCATTGACCCAATAATCGTAATCGAATTGAATCGGGACACAAGTGAAGATTCACACCTCTACCTGCCAGACTCGTCCTCTGTTTAATTCTGCACAGAGAAAGAGTCTGGTTACTCACAGGCAGAGAGGCACTTGAGGGGCGGGACTAGGCAGCTCAAAAATAACCAATCAGAAAAATGACGGAAATGCAGACTGTACCGCACGACGCTGTAGTGTTTTAGCTGTAGTAACAAAAGGCGTCTGGCAACGGTGCAAACATCCTATTTTTTTGGAAGAAAGGCTTTTAGCGCTTCTACTTGTTGTGGTTTTAAAGGACATTCAAGTCATTTAGAACAGAGGAAAGAGCCGCAGCGACCTCCGCTTCAGTCACCTTGTTGGACAAACTCGACGTTGTGGTGTGTGACGTACGGATTGGCTCAGTTAGAATTCTCACGGGGTGGGGTTATTTGAATAGGAAAGTTCCCAGACCCTTTCTATGTGCAGAATTAAACAGAGGAGGAGTCTGGCAGGCCAGGCTAGTGGTTTTAGCTTTCTTGATTTATTGAGACAAGGTCCTGCCTCAAGCGGAGGAGTTTAAGTATCTCGGGATCTTGTTCACAAGTGAGGGAAAGCTGGAGTGCGGAGTAGACCCGCTGCTCCTGCATGTCGAAGGAGCCAGTTGAGGTGGCTCGGGCATCTGGTCAGGAGGCCTCCTGGTGAGGTTTTACGGAACGTCCAACTGGGAGGAGACCCAAGGGAACACTGGAGGGACTATGTCTCTCGACTGGCCAGGGAACGTCTCGGGATTCCCCTGGAGGAGCTGGCCCAAGTAGCTGGGGAGAGGGAAGTCTTTTGTACCAGGAAGTGTGGGTGAATTAAGATTCCACCCAGGGTGTGATTAACCCTTAAACTTCAGAATCAGAGCAGCTTAGCATCACTTAAAATCTGGGAAAAACCCAACCAACAATCCACCCTGGACCTCCTCACGTTCACTCTACCCTTGGCTCCCCATGCACACACACAAGGAAATAAGCTACCAGGCGGCTCTTCCAGCCGACAAAGGACGGGCTACGTTCAGACAACGGGGGCATCACCTAAATATGTCCCAACAAGAACAGAACCAGAGTCAAAAGAACCCCTAAAGGGAATTTTCAAACCGAATCAAACTTCCTATTCAGCTGCTTCAAGTTGAGAAAATGCAATTCGTGCACACAGAGGGGTTTGTGCAGAGGAGAAAGGGTGGTCAGGGTGCAGTTTGACGGACAGATCAGGAAAAAAAATCAGTTAAGAATGGGATGTTCACAATGACTGGATGAGGTTTTTCTGGGTTTGAACATTTTAGAGGCAAAAACGTTTGATTTAATGGTTGCTATCAGTATGTGAAGAGCATTTCAAGGAATGTGGCAAAAAATGTTCTAGAAAAACATCTACAGTGATCCCTCGCTACTTCGCGGTTCGTTTATCACGGATTCACGACTTCGCAGATTTTTTTTGGAGCCTTATTCAAGGGAAATTCGCCGATTCGCGGCATTTTTCTATGCGAAATATCAAGAAATTCTAGTTTTTTTCCATCAATTTCATCATAAAATGCACTTTTTGTAATAAAACTATAAAAAACCAAGTAAAAAATGTTTTTCTTGAGTTTTACCCACAAAAAGAGAATGTGATCATATGATAATTCAATATAGTACTGTATGTCAGACTGGTAAGCTGGATTCGGGAGTTGAGCTTGTAGGGAGCGTGGTTTCACAGATGCGGAAGTGAGAGCGTCGGTGAAACGCCGGCTCACGATTAATCTAGGAAACTCCCGAGCGTTCGAGCGTCAACGAAGTGACACGGAAATGCCAGACTTTCCAGAAGTAAGTATGATAACTTACTATGAGCTGATAGTTCGTAGGATGGATCGGTAGGTTGGAAACTCTGATCATGAATCTGAAGAAACAATGACCGAGTAGTGAGCTGGAAAGGCGACTTCTGTTTATAGCCGCGGTTTGTGACGTAGGTGCGACGTGGAGGGGATCCCCGCGAGGGCATGCTGGGAGTTGTGGTCCATAGTGGAGGCCTTCTAGCTGGAAGAGGCTGGTCTGGGAACTTGGGTTCTGACACTGTATTGTAAATATGGTGTCCCTACTTCGCGGATTTTCACCTATCGCGGCCAGGTCAGGAACGCATCTACCGCAATAAACGAGGGATCACTGTAATGCACCTTTAAAGTTTACATCAGCAGGTAGGCAAGGACAAAATGACTAGAGGAGTACTGACCGGGGTAACTGCAGCACAGTGAAAGTAGGCTGGCTCAGGCATCTCTGCTGGAAGTTTACTCCACTGGAAAGTGTGAAGGTTGATCTTCCACAAATCCGCCAAAATCAACTCCCCGTTATAGCCTCCGCATATAAATACGTCTACAAGGAGGGAAAATGAGTTCCACAGAATTCATTTTAGATCAAAGTTTGGTACAGAGACTCAAGAGAAAGTAAAAATAACATCAAGGCAGCCGCATGAGGAGGAAATGACGTAATATTAAAAATAATCCCTAATTACCATTATGTATCTGCACACAGCTATGGCATCGTCGAGGAGCAGGATATCCTGTCACAAATGGGGATTTTAGAATAATGAGCATGGGGACATAGAAGGCATAAATCAATTGAAAGGATACGGACCTATTTTTTCATGAGGTTTAGTTGTGATCTCCTCCCAGGAATTTGTCTCTAGACTGTAGGCATGAATCTATCAAAAAAAAAAAAAAAAGAGATTCACAAGATGCATATCAGGTGTACTAGAGACATACATCCACTGTGGCCATACCTTATCCAGAGGATATGATGTCCAAGACGTTCCTCCTCCCAGAATATAGATTCTCTGTCCATCTTGTGCTATTTCATGCCTGTAGCTGTCAAATGCAAAGCAACAAGCGATGATGGTCATTTAAAAGGAAATCAGAAAATAACTCTCTGATGCAATCACAAAATCTAACACCGAACCGTTCTTCAGGCATGTCGTCGGGGGGGTTGTTGGGTTTAAGGTGAATCCATTCGTGGGTGGACAGGTCCAGCCTGTGCAGGTCTGTGCTGTAGATGTAGCCTGTCGTTCCCCCAAACACGTACAGGAAGCCATTTATGATGACCATTGCCTGGAAGAGAAAAGATACCCATCTGTGTTTAACGATGTTTACGGGTCCTGGCCATGTGGGACCATTACCCTAAAAATAAAAATAAAAAACATTTCCCAGGCTACCTGTCCATAGGTTCTTTTGGGTTTCTTCCCTCGACAGTTGAGCAGCGACCATCGCTTGTAATTCACATTACAGACGTGAACGTCATTGCCGTTATTTTCACCAAAGGGGATCCCAGTTCCACCAAACACCAGGAGGTTGTTCCCGTGCAGAACGGCTAAGGAAACACAACAGACATTCAGTTTTGACACTCGTAGGAGTATTTTTTGTACAAGTGAGTAGGAAGTCGTTTTCAACCTGACATAGACGCCAGCTCTGTAGGCATGTAGCCTTTGGTTTGTATCTGCTGCCAACAGCCGGTAGCAAAGTGGTACCTCCACAGCTCCCTGAACAGCGGGTAGTCTTCATTCTCCGAGCCTCCTGACTCGTCATAGTCAGGGTTGTAACCTCCAAACACATACAAGTTAGCGTTGTCAGCAACGCAGCGATGTCCACTGCGGGCAGGGGGTGTTCGATGATCTACAAAAAAGAAAAAAGCACAGCTTCAGGAGAGGCACAAAGAAACAACTTTTTAATGAAGATGCTGAACAGACATGGGCTGACAAACATCACGTCATGTGTTAAAAATCTTTTTATTAACGTCTTTGAATGAAAACACCTACAAGTATTACAATGAAATGTGCTTTTTTTTTTAACCCACAGCATTTCTAAGAAATGTTTGCATACAACACAGCATGGAGGACAAATCTGAGTCTCAGTTCAGTTTGGAGCAAGTTTAAAATCATCACCAAGAGAATCGGTCACGATTTCTGCTAAAGAACGACTCGGCTAAGATCTGGGCAAATGATCCAGTTTTTAAAATGCAATTTTAGCATCAATCCAGGCAAGTCTGAGGATGCGTTAAGGAGAAGAGCACAGAGAAAAATGCTTATGTTGATGTATTTAGCAGACGCTTTTGTCCAAAGCGACTTACAAGAGATAAAATGTTAAAGAGCAAGTCACCCCTTACAAGAAGCGTACTTCACTCCCACATCATGTTTGAAAAATGCAACAAATGACGTTGCCTAGCAGACCGAGAGGGTGGAGCCACTAACAAATACACACACTCACGACATTGTGACATCATAATGTACCAGTTTACATCATAGCATACCGTACCTCTTAGCCAATAGCGGTGGCAGATTTAAATTCAAATGCAGTGAAGGGTTTTTCCCTGACAACGGCACAACACTGACAGTTTCAGGCAGAAAATTCCAATTTGAACTAAAATGCACTAAAGTGCAAAACTGTTGACTACACGTGTCTGCAGCACGATTAGACACGCATTTATATAGTTTATCAGAAAAAATAGTTGATTTGGGGGTGACTTGCTCTTTAAATAATCACTAAGAATTGTTGGTCTTTACGTGTTTAGGTTAAATCTATAGATTTAGATAACTATAGCTCTCAAAGTAAACAAAAAACCCTTTTCTTGTGAATAACCTCACCTGTGATATGGCCAAGTTAAACGAAACGAATGAAGGGTGCTGTTCTAACGTGCTACATGCTAAAGCCGAGTGTTGGTTTTCAGAGGGAATGGTTACTTTCATGTCAGCCCAAGGCGACTGTAAATGGCGGGTGTGAGCAGCAGCTTTAGTGTCAGGCTGAGGAACTGTAACACGGTTAAACTGTGTTGTTGTTGTTGTTAACAACCAACACATCTTGCTAATGTTGTTGACCAACCTGCTAGCGTGGCTCCGTTCGGCGGCCTGCTTGACATTTTCTCAAACGTGTTCAGCCGCTCTGAACTGGCAGCCCCTTCCGCGTCCGACATCGTTTTCGCCTGAACAACCCAGTTCTTTTGGACTTTCCAACGAACAAACACACCAACAAGAACTTCAGCTAAAGCGCTGATGTATCATTTCAGGCAGCAGGTCTGAAGCCATTCATACATTTCACCCCCACTTACTGGCTTTGACTCATTGGACCAATCATTGAGATTTTTACTAGGACGTTGCGTGAATGTGCGTAAAAGACCACCCACGGCGCAGTGCGTCACTGGCGTGGCCATATTGGAGAGGAAGATTGGTACAGCTTGTTGTCGTGGTAATGCCGTACACATCAACAAGTCTCTCTCCATGCAATAAATCTATCAGAGGGCTTTTTCAACAGCTTTCCATCTCCTCTCCCTATATTATTTTGTTTTGGAACTCTACTGTAAATAATATTCCATGGAATAAAACTTGGCTTTTACCCCATAGATTTATTTTAACTAATAAAATTAGAGAGGTTTCTTTTAATATATTACATAACTCTTAACCTATTAAACATTTCATTTCCAAAAGATTTAAAAAGGACATTGACACCTGCTGTTCTTTCTGTAACAATCATCCTGAAACAATTACTCTACTATTCTGGACCTGTACAAATACTTCAAATTTCTGGTCTGATATCTCAGATCTTCTGCAGTAAAAATGTTCTTCCTGATGTCTCCTTCTGTTTGAAACATGTTATTTTTGGATTTTTTGAAGACAAAGAGAGTAATAGAATCTACATACTGAACCTAATTTTTATTTTAGCTAAATATTATATTCATAAGTGTAAATATACCCATGTCAATCCTTTTTTACCTGTCTTCATCTGTGAAATAAAAAAAATATGCTGATTCTATTAAAAACTCAGGAAATTTAAAAGCTATAAAAACTTGGAACCTACTTGAAGAATATTACTTGTACAACTGGTAACACATTGCCCCCCTCTTTATTCCTTGTAATATCTGATTGTGCTCTGTATTCTTATCCTTTGAACACTGTTTTATCACTTTGGCCCCTTTGTTTGTTTGCTTGTATTGTTGTGCTTTACTTTGTTGCTATAAAACATACCCAATTTCACTAATAAAGTTTGTTAAAAAACAACATCAAGTCTCTCTCTCTCTCTCTCTCTCTCTCTCTCTCTCTCTCTCTCTCTCTCTCTCTCTCTCTCTCTCTCTCTCTCTCTCTCTCTTTCTATCCACCCCAAAGTCACCCAACTATCATTCTTTGGCCTCTTAAGCACATGACCACTATTTGTGCCAGGGGGGCAGGTCCCTTTGAAACTTTCTTCAGAAATGTGCTAGTTAAAGGACCTGCTACTGTGGCAAGCAGGGTCCTTTTTATTATGCACCTGGGGAGTTTTCAACATTAATTGCCTTTATGGCTCGAATGGCTGCACGCAGCCCCGCAAATTACACATCAAAACGAGTGGGAGGGGTGCTATGACTTTTCAACAGAGTTTCGATATACAATTGCAAAGTTATTAGCAAAAAACCTTGAAAAATATTTCATTTTGACATTGTGCTACTCTCAATTAGCATAATATTAGCATAAATATTATTTAATTAATTAATTGGAAGGCCTTTCAAATAACTGTGGACCGACCACCCGCAGGAGGAACATGAAGGGTCCGGTGCAGTGTGGATCGGGTGGCAGACTGAGGCAGGAGCCTTGGCGGTTCGATCCCCGGACAAGGAAACTGGTTTTTGGGACATGGAACGTCACCTCGCTGGCGGGGAAGGAGCAGGAGCTAGTGGCAGAGGTTAAGTGGTACCGGCTAGATATAGTCTGACTCACCTCGACACATAGCATTAGCTCTGGAACCCAAGTCCTTGAGAGGGGTTGGACACTCTCCTTTGCTGGAGTTGCTCCTTGTGAGAGGCGGAGGGCTGGGGTTGGATTTTTGTTAGCCCCAAGACTCTATGTCTGTGTGTTGGGGTTTACCCCGGGGGACGAAAGGGTAGCTTCCCTGCGCCTTTGGGTCGGGGAACGGGTCCTGACTGTTGTTTGTGCTTATGGGCCAAATATCAGTTCAGAGTACCCACCCTTTTTGGAGTCCCTGGGACGAGTGCTAGATAGTGCTCCATCAGGGGACTCCATTGTCCTGCTGGGGTACTTCAATGCTCACGTGGGCAATGACAGCTTGACCTGGAGGGGTGTGATTGGGAGTAACGGCCTGCCTGATCTGAACTTGAGTGGTGTTTCGTTATTGGACTTCTGTGCAAGCCGCAGTTTGGCCATAATGAACACCATGTTCGAACATAAGGATGCCCATCAGTACACTTGGTACCAGGGCAGCCTAGGTCGCAGGTCGATGATAGACTTTGTAGTCGTATCATCTGACCTGCGGCCGTATGTTTTGGGCACCCGAGTGAAGAGAGGAGCAGAGCTGTCAACTGATCACCACCTGGTGGTGAGTTGGATCAGATGGCAGGGGAAGATGCCGCGTAGACCTGGCAGACCCAAACGCATAGTGAGGGTCTGCTGGGAACGCCTGGCAGAAGAACCTGTCAAGACGGTCTTCAACTCCCACCTCCGGCAGAGCTTTGACCACGTCCCGAGAGCAATGGGGGACATTGACTCTGAGTGGGCCTTGTTCCACTCTGCGATTGTTGAGGCGGCTGTTGCTAGTTGTGGTCGCAAGGTGGCCGGTGCCAGTCGTGGTGGCAACCCCCGTACCCGCTGGTGGACACCAGAGGTTCGGGGAGCCGTCAGGCTGAAGAAGGAGGCCTACAGGGTGTGGCTGATCTGTGGGTCTCCGGAGGCAGCAGACAGGTACCGGATAGCCAAGCGGGGTGCAGCAGTGGCAGTTGCCGAGGCAAAATATCGGGTGTGGGAAGAGTATGGTGAGGCCATGGAGAAAGACTATCGATCGGCTCCAAAGAGGTTCTGCCAAACTGTCCGGCGCCTCAGGAGAGGAAGGCAGCAACTCGCTCACACTGTTTACAGTGGGGACGGGGAGCTGCTGACGTCAACTGGGGCTATAGTCGGATGGTGGAAGGAATACTTTGAGGAGCTCCTCAATCCCACCTACGCGCATTCCGAGGAGGAACCAGAGCCGGGAGATCTGGGGATGGACTGTTCAATCTCGGGGGCAGAAGTTGCTGAGGTAGTCAAGCAACTACACAGCGGCGGAGCCCCAGGGGTGGATGAGATTCGTCCTGGGTATCTCAAGGCTATGGATGTTGTAGGGCTGTCGTGGTTAACACGTCTCTGCAACATTGCGTGGTCATCGGGGGCAGTTCCTGTGGAGTGGCAGACTGGGGTGGTGGTCCCCATCTTTAAGAAGGGTGACCTGAGGGTGTGTTCCAACTATAGGGGGATCACACTCCTCAGCCTCCCTGGAAAGGTCTACTCCAAGGTACTGGAGAGGAGGGTCCGAGCGATAGTTGAATCTCAGATTGAGGAGGAGCAATGTGGTTTTCGTCCTGGCCATGGAACTGTGGACCAGCTTTATACCCTTGCAAGGGTGATGGAGGGGGCATGGGAGTTTGCCCAACCAATCCACATGTGTTTTGTGGATTTGGAGAAGGCTTATAACCGTGTCCCCAGGGGCACCCTGTGGGGGGCTTTCCAGGATTATGGGGTAGGTAGCTTTCTGTTAAGGGCCATTCAGTCCCTTTACCAGAGGAGCGTGAGTTTGGTCCGCATAGCCGGTAGTAAGTCGGACCTTTTCCTGGTGAGGGTTGGACTCCGCCAGGGCTGCCCTTTGTCACCGGTTCTGTTCATTACCTTTATGGACAGGATTTCTAGGCGCAGCCGTGGTGTGGAGTGTGTCGAGTTTGGTGGCAGGAGAATCTCGTCTCTGCATTTTGCGGATGATGTGGTCCTCCCAGCTTCATCCAGCTCTGACCTTCAGCTCTTGCTGGGTAGGTTCGTGGCCAAGTGTGAAGCGGCTGGGATGAGGATCAGCACCTCCAAATCTGAGACCATGGTTCTCGACCACAAAAGGGTGGCTTGCCAACTCCGGGTCGGGGGAGAGGTCCTACCTCAAGTGGAGGAGTTTAAGTATCTCGGGGTCTTGTTCACGAGTGAGGGTAGGAGGGATCGGGAGATCGACAGGCGGATTGGTGCAGCGTCTGCAGTGATGCGGACACTGAGCCGATCTGTCGTGGTAAAGAGGGAGCTGAGCCAGAAAGCCAGGCTCTCGATTTACCGGTCGATCTACGTCCCAATCCTCACCTATGGTCATGAGCTTTGGGTAATGAAAGAAAGAACGAGATTGCGAATACAATTGGCCAAAATGATTCTCCTCCATAGGGTGGCCGGGCTCAGCTTTAGAGATAGGGTGAGGAGCTCGGACATTCAGGAGGGACTCGGAGTAGAACCGCTGCTTCTCCGGATCGAGAGGAGTCAGTTGAGGTGATTTGGGCATCTGGTCAGGATGCCTCCTGGACGCCGCCCTGGGGAGGTGTTTCGGGCATGTCCTGCTGGCAGGAGGCCCCCGGGGTCGACCCAGAACCCGTTGGAGAGGTTACATCTCCAATCTGGTCCAGGAACGCCTTGGGGTCCTGCCCGAGGAGCTGGTGGAGGTGGCCGGGGAGAGGACGGTCTGGAGCTCCCTAGTTGGGATGCTGCCCCCGCGACCCGGACCCAGATAAGCGGATGAAGAAGATGACGACAACACCTTTTAAATAGGCATTTTTACATATGCATGAACAATATCATGATTTAGTTGTTTTTTTTTACCTTAATGTCATCCACATATTTTGATTTTGGGGTTTTCACCCCAACATCATAGAAATTGATAATATACTAACAAATAACATAGAGAATAATATAATAAGTGGTCTCTTAGTTAATGATATTACTGACCACTTACCCATTTTTATAATTTATGATGATAATTATAGGAATAATAATCCAGGTAATAGTATAAGGTACAGACGCATACGAACAGTTAATACAACTAATGCCTTCAAGAACGAATTGATAAGACAGACATGGGAGGAAATGTACCAGCAAACTGATGTTGACAAGGCTTATGAGACCTTTGTAAGAATATTTATTTCATTGTATGATAAGAATTGTCCCTTAACAAAATGTAGTTGCTCAAACACAAGGGATAATCAACCGTGGATGACGAAGGGGATAAAGTGTGCCTGCAAAAAGAAAAATAATTTGTACAGGTTGTTTATAAATAAAAACACTCCAGAAGCTGAACATAAATATAAAATATATAAGAATAAGCTTACCAATATAATAAGAAAATGTAAAAAGGAGTATTATTATAAAAGTTTGAATAATGCTAAACATGATATTAGAGAAGTGTGGAAAATATTAAATAATGTAGTTCGACCAAATTTAGGTAATGATAAATTTCCGAAATATTTTGTTGAAAACAGTATTGTAAAACATGATTATGGTGATGTGGCTGATAGCTTTAATAAATTCTTTGTAAATATAGGACCGTCATTGGCAGAAAACATATCTAGCTCTTCAACATCACATACACCATTCTTAAAACAAATCAAACCTAATCCTCATTCCATGTTTCTTTCAGCTGTAGAGGAACAAGAAATAATACAAATTGTAAAAACATGTAAAGGTAAAACATCAACTGACAGTCATGGCATTGACATGATGACGGTAAAAGAGGTGATAGAAGGAATTTCAAAACCACTTGCATATACGTATTTGCAATTTGTCTTTTCAATCAGGTGTATTCCCAAAATTAATGAAAGTTGCAAAAGTTATACCAATATATAAAACTGGGGATAAGCATCAATTTACGAACTATAGGCCAATTTCATTGCTTCCACAATTTTCCAAGATTCTTGAAAAATTGTTTAATAATCGACTCGAAATATTTTTGGATAAATACAAGATAATTTCAGACTGTCAGTATGGATTTAGACCGAATAGTTCAACATCACTAGCTCTGGTGCATTCTGTGGAAGAAATTGCAACGTCAATTGATCAGAAGAAACATGTTCTAGGGATATTTATTGATTTAAAAAAGGCTTTTGATACAGTTAATCATAAAATGTTACTTGAAAAGGTAGAGAGGTATGGGATTAGGGGTGTAGTGTTGAGCTGGTTGACAAGCTATCTACAACAGAGGAGACAGTTTGTGAAATTTGGAGAATGTTCATCTACATGGTTGGACATTGTTTGTGGAGTACCACAGGGGTCTGTGTTGGGTCCAAAATTATTTTTATTATATATTAATGATTTGAGTAATGTAACAAATACACTGACATTTGTTTTGTTTGCCGATGATACCACTATTTTCTGTGCAGGAGAGAATATTAGCGAGTTAGAAAGGATGGTCCAAATTGAAATGTGCGTCATTAAAGAGTGGTTTATTGAAAATAAGCTTACATTAAATATAGCAAAAACAAAATGTATGTTGTTTGGTATGGCTAATAAAACTGAGGTTAAGCTGCAAATAGATGGATGTGCAATTGAGCAAGTAACAGAACATAAGTTCCTTGGAATAGTAATTGATAATAAATTAAGTTGGAAACCACTAATTAAACATGTATACAATAAGGTTGCGAGAAGCATCTACATTATGAATAAAGCTCGGCAGTACTTGGATTATAAATCACTCCATGTCCTTTATTATTCATTGATTTATCCCTATCTTATTTACTGTGTAGAGGTATGGGGTAACACTTATAAAACATCTATTGTACCCTTGTCTATCATACAGAAAAGAGCCCTGAGAGTCGTTCACAATGTTAGATTTAGAGACCACACTAATCCGTTATTTATATATTCTAAAATACTAAAATTTAAAGATTTAATTCAGCTATATACAGCGACATTCATGTTTAAAGTGCATAGGAAATTAGTACCACACACATTATTAATGCTATTTATAAAACCAGATAACCTATATAATTTCAGATACAAACTTAACTTTAGGCATACATATTTTAGAACAACTATAAAGTCATTTTGTATTTTTGTTACGGGTGTAAGAGTTTGGAATAAGCTAAGTGAGGATCTAAAGCAAAGTCCCTCATTGCATAAGTTTAAAGAGAAGTATAAAAAAATTATACTAATCAATTACATGGAGGAGGAGGAAAAGTTGTAAGGGTGTTGCATTTGATTGTAATTGTCTATTGTTGGTGAACTGGGAGCTGTGAACATGGCGGGGTGGGGGGGTGGGGGGGGGGGGGTTTGGAACATGAGAAAATGTAAATTTGGTTTGTGTGATTGAGGATAAAACATGTTATAGGAAAATGGCAATGACACTCAGTGTAGGGAAAATATATATAATTTTGTTTTGTCTTTCTTGAAATTTGATTTGGGGGGGATTATATAAGCTACCAGAGCTTCGTTCCCTTCCCATTGAACATGTTCTACATGTCTATGTGTATGTATATGTATATGTATATATGTATATATGTATATATATATATATATATATATATATATATATATATATATATATATATATATATATATATATATATATGTATATATGTATGTATGTATATGTGTATGTGTGTATGTGTATATATGCATATACATATGTGTGGGTTTCTTTTTGGAGACTTTTTGAATGCTTTGGGTTGTCTATTGATTTGCATGCATGTTCAATAAATAAATAAATAAAAAAAATAAAAAATAAACAAATATCATGACTTTGTGTTTTTTTAACTCAGTGTCATCCAAATGTCATGATTTTGGGGTGATTACTTCAAAGTTACCCAACCATCATGATTTTGGGTTATTCACCCCAAAGTCACCCAAATGTCGTACATTGGCCTCTAAAACACCAAAACACAAGGCCAATATTTTGTGCTAGTGGGTAGTTTCCTACCTAGTTTATATATATATATATATATATATATATATATATATATATATATATATATATATATATATATATATATATATACATATATATATATATATATATATATATATATATATATATATATATATATATATATGAGTTTATGTGGTTGCTAATTGTTTGTATAAGTGAATACATATGTCTTCTCGTTATCTAGACTAAATGTGGTATTATTGTGTGTGCTCATTTCATTTTATCTTATTTGTACAATGTTTTTCGACTTCTTGTGAATTGGAGTCCGTAATAAAGACTACTTGCACTAATTTAAAATCTTGGAAATTTTAAAATAGTATAACTTATTTTGAAAGAATTTATAGAAAGTGCTAATTACTTATGCCTTGTTTAGCTTTATGTAAATGCTGTAGTAACAGTTTACATCCGCTAAAGGGGGATAACCACTCTCGAAAGCCAGATATTAAATCGTTGAGTTTTTGTGTTTCCATCAAGTTGACAGCTCTGGAACAACTGCCACGATTCCATTACGATCATCGTGTTCGATCCTGTTTCATAAATACAAATTTAAATGTGTTTTATCAATTTCCCTTTTGGGATTGTAGCGCTTTTCCCCCACTGGGGACAGTGCTGTTTACGAGAGACGGAAGTGATGTAATTCCACAGGCAGCGTCAAAATAGAAGAAGAAGAACCGTCGACAATGGCGATGCACGACGGTGCTCGTCCCGGTAATTCAGATCAACATAAAGCTTTTCTCACTTCTCCAGAGAAAGTTCGCGAACTTCTCAGTGAGGGAGTATCTTCACCAGATGTCGGTTCCAACAGGTACCTGTTTGCACACGACCTCGTTTTCTGTTAAATACGGGGTTTCGTTCGGCGTTTGAGTTAGCCGCAGTAGCCTAGCCTCTCATTTTAGCAGTTGTTCTTAGTTCTGCTGCAGGAGGAGTTTCAGGTCTGCACAGACATAGTTGTCAGCCCGAAGGACATGACTGGGAGCATTCATGTGCATACCACTGTAATAACGAGACAAGTTTCAGATGTGCAACTTCAATTTACCAGACTTGCACCAGGCATTCGGGTCTAGCAGTTTAGGAAGTGTTATGAAAGTGGTAAGATGGTTTAGATTTACTTCATAATTCAGATCTACATACGTGCATAAAATAAGTTTTAGAAAACACTGAACATCGACCAATAAGAAGCAGACGTTTCTTTGGAATGGCGGAGCAACAAAACAATGTTTTATTGTGATTAGTAAAATTAGACCCAGATTAACCATAAGTCCTTGGGAATGTTTCCAGCAGTAGCATCGTTACAGTAATCAGTAGGTAAAAGAGGAAAAGCAAATGGGGCAGCACTTAAAGAAAAAGTTTAAAGTGTTAAAGGCCAAGTTCATTAAGAAAACATTTTTTACTTGTTATTTTGGAAATATGATCGGTCACTCTGAGTTTACACCACCAAACCCTCAGTCAGGAATCTTGGTGTGACCTTTGACCCAGCTCTAACCCTGGATTCTCATGTCAGTTCTCTTGCTGCTTTTCCTTCTTCCAACTCAGTCTTATTCTGTCTCGCTCTGAACTTGAGATTGCATTCCATACCATCATCTCCTCACGCTTAGACTACTGCAGCATTTGACACTGTTGACCATCACCTGCTACTGGAGAGGCTGAGAGACTGGGTAGGCCTATCAGGATCTGCTCTGGAGTGGTTCTCCTCTTATCTCTCTGAGCGCTCCTTTTCTGTGGCCGTCTCCAAGTTTAGGTCCTCCACCACCTCTCTTACCCATGGTGTCCCACAAGGTTCTGTGCTGGGGCCTCTGCTCTTCCTCCTCTATCTGCTTCCTCTTCTTCACATCCTGCGCTCCTTCAAAGGAATGTTTATGCAGATGACATCCAACTGTACATGTCCTTTAAGCCCCATGAGATGTCTAAGCTGCAGCTGTTACACACCTGCTTAGACTCTATCAAAACCTGGATGGCTGGGAGCTTTCTTTAGCTGAATGAAGATAAGACTGAGATCCTCATCTGTGCAAGCTGGTTCCCAAAGTCAGAGACTCTCATGGTCAGCTTGCTTCCCGCACCAAACCTTCTGTCAGGAATTTTGGTGTGACCTTTGACCCAGCTTTCACCCTGGATTCTCATGTCAGTTCTCTTGTTCGCTCTTCCTTCTTCCATCTCAGGAACATTGCTAAGCTGAGTCCCATTCTGTCCCGCTCTGAACTTGAGACAATTATCCACTCCTTCATCTCCTCACGCTTAGACTACTGTAACTCTCTTTTCAACTGTCTGAGCAGAACCTCCCTGAACCGACTACAGGTGGTTCAGAATGCCTGTGCTCGGCTTCTGACCAAGTCCTCCAAACACACCCACATCACCCCGCTTCTCCTCCAGCTTCTTTGGCTGCCAGTCAACTTCAGGGTTCATTTCAAGATCCTGGTTCTGGTCTATAGGGCCTTACATGGACAAGCACCATCTTACATTGGTGATCTTCTCAGTCCCTACCCCCCCAACAGGTCCCTGAGGTCCAGTGATCAAAGCCTACTGGTTGTGCAACATACCAGGCTAAAGACCAAAGGTGACAGATCATTTGCTGCTGTGGCCCCCCGACTCTGGAACTCTCTCCCCCTGAGCCTGAGATCAGTGGACTCAGTGGTCTCCTTTAAAAAGCAGCTGAAGATTCACTTGTTCAAGCTGGCTTTTGTATGACCTTCTTCACCACTCTCTCTTTATTCTGCTCTCCCCACCTATTCCACCTTCCTCAGGATCCACTGATTTCCCTCTTTCCTATTCACTCTCTCTCTTTCTTAACATTTTTTCTTTTAAATCCCAAATGCCTATTTTTGCTCATTTTAAATATATTTTTAAACATTTTCTAAATGCTTTTTTATATTTTAACTTTTTTTTATTTTATTTTGTGAAGCGCCTCGTGATTTTCATCTTGAGAGGCGCTATAGAAATTATATTTTCTTCTTCTTCTACTGCAACTCGCTTTTCACCTGTCTGAGCAAAACCTCCCCGGACCGTTTACAGGTGGTTCAGAATGCAGTTGAGCAACTCTAAAGTGAAGCAGCGTCAACTCAAAGACCTGCAGTGTTTCTGTGGTCTTCCTCAGAGCTCCACAGGCAATCAGGATGACTACAGCCTCGCATGAATGCTGGGCGGCTTGGCTGCAAGGCCGCACAATGCTGCTCTACAATTGGGCCCAACCCGGAAGTACCAAAAATTGCAGTTCCACCCTCATCCGCTGGGGGCTGGTGTCAGAAGCGAGCAAATCCTCATTGACTCCCATGTTAAAAATACCAATTTCACAGCAGAAATAAACATGTTTACAGCCTGGTACCAAAACATGTTTTTTGTTTAAATGATCTAGTTTACACTCATGACAACTCTGAGGGGGGTGAATATTTTTATCACTCTTCAGTTTAAGTGTATTAAAAATCTAAAATTCTGTATAATTAATGAGCATCGGACACACGTGACCACCGCCTCAGACCCATGTGACCACCGAGCTAGCTCCGTGGAAAGGCCTCGGTAGAGACTCTGTCTGGCTTAGAAACTGTTCCGGGATTTTGAGTCTCTGTGTTTGTGTATTCTTTTTTGGATATTATTTGTGCAATGGTTGGACAAAATGACTTGCTGTGGCATTAATTGCACTAATAGAGCGTCCAAGGAGTCTCCACTTCATTTTGTTCGGTAAGTAAAATTATATTTATGTATTTTAGGTCACTGCCGAGCTGAGCTTAGATTTTAACATGCACTGTTTAACCGTGAAATTTAAATGTAATAGGGTAAAACCCAGTGCATTTAACATAATGCTGCACTTTAGAAAATGGGTTGAAATATAACATGTTGGTGGAGCTGGGTTCCGACTATCGGCTTGTGGAGTTCTCAGGAGACCTCTGTTTTCCACCCGGTTCTCCCCTCCCCGCAGCCCGGTGCATCTCTGTCTGATCGCGGCTTCTGTCTGCTGCGCGGGCTGCCGGCTTGTGGAGCTCTGGGATGGAAACCTTTCCACCCGGTTCTCCCCAGCGGTAGCTCTGCACATCTCAGATTGCAGAGGCACTTGTCTGCTGTGCGGCTGCTGGCTTGTGGAGGTCTCGGGAGACCTCTGTGTTCCACCCGGTTTTACCCAGCGGTCAGCACGGCGTATCTCTGACTCAGAAGCTCTGGTGTTGTGCACAGTTAACTCTGGTTGTAGCTAGGTTGCTACCTCCGTTAGCTTAGCTACCACCTTCGCGTTAGCTTTGGGTTAGCTTCAGGTTAGCTTGTAGCTAGTTCGACCGGGTGTCTTCAGTTGATCCCAGCCTTACAGCCCCACCCTCAGCGCCACCTCTCTTCCCTTTTTTGGAATTGTCTGGGCTTGACGGAACCTGTGACACGGTCAAAATGGCGGTGGTGGCCACCTCCCATTTTAGTACAAAAAAGTGATATTGGAACCTATGGAAAGGAGATGTCCAGTATATTTATGTCGATGCTTGGCTGCCATGAGAGATGGGAACAGATGGGAGATTCGTCTAGCAGCTGTTCCCGGCTGGGAGACGGAAGAAGCCAGAAACCTCCGCTAGCCGCAGCCAGTTTACCTAGCTCATCAATTTTGGTCCTTTCGGTGTTGACTTCTTCAGAACAATCAAAAAATGGCTGCCTCTTGGTTAAATGTGTAAATAAACGGGGAAACGCTCTGATTAGAAAAGCCACTCAGATCTACATCACACTGAAAATTGCCATTCATGGACTCACCCACATTGGCTGAAGAAGGGGAAGGCTGTTGATTTAGCGTCCAGGAAACAGCACAGCACGTCTCTGGTCGTAGAAGCTAAACTTGAGCATTAGCAACTCCACCACACAGCAGAACTCCTTCAGGCCTGTGGTATTTGTGGAGATAAAGCAATCAATGTTGCAAAGCAAATAGAGTCTGTGGTAGAGCCGAGTTGCTGTTAGCCAATCAGAGGCGAGATGTCTGAATATCAGGAAATAGAACTTCAAATCCTGCCGTCTTCTGCTCACCTCTGCTCTAAGTAAAAGATACAATCTGAAACAGGAGTGGATTAACACTAACTACTGACGTTAAACCTAACCCCAATTTAACCAGGTTACAAAGACATACAAGTCATTAGATGGTTCTATGTTTTTTGTGTTTGGAGACACTGGTGGTGATGAACTCCAATGTTGCCACAGCTGCCCTGGGACACACTGACAGGATATTCCAGTGATCGTTGTGGGATTTTCTGTCTCAGGGAGGTTATTAATAGTTTTATTCAAATTTATTTAACAAGATGTCTAAATTAAAGCTTTGTTTGTGTGGTCTCCCTCTTGTTGATGTTGATTCCAGTGGACAAGAAGAGTTGAAAGTTCTTGGTGTAAAAAACAACAATCCAGCAACGTGCGAGGCAACGAACAAAGAAGCCTTTTTCTCAAGAGTGGAATCGTTTTCAATATCCTTTTCTCACTGCATTCCACTTTGACCTAACCATTTTCTTTTATGATGCTGCATGCTAATGAGTATCAAATCTGAAAATACTTGGTTATGTTTTAATGTGCAGTAGTGCATATGAATGTGAACATTTCCTTAGCAGTAAACTGTCTGAAATGGGCAGGGAAGCCACGCATTTTGTCCCCACTGGTCTGCGCTAGATATGGTTGGATCAATGTCGACTATGATATGCTTAAATGCTCCAGCTGCCAGGCTTTTCTTTGTGCATCCGTACAACCAACATTAGACTTAGGAAAATGTGAGCGAAACTTGAATCTACACAAACAGACATTGTTAGGTTTTAGTGTAAAGTTGAACGTGTGCTAAAACTGAGAGCTTAAGTGTTTATCTCTCTTTGAATAGATGAAAACCGAATTGAAGAAATATCAAGACGGCTTCAGACGCAGCATGAAAAACTTTGTCCCTGGCCTGACCTTCCATGTCCAGGTAGGAGCTGCATTGTAGCTACTTTGTCATAACTGGTTAGCAGAACTGCACAAACCACTTTTAATTACTTTATACTTTCCTTCCAATAATTGAAAACCTTTTTTGCAATTGTGATGTAAATCTATGTTGTCTGGGAATTCCGAAAGTTCAGTTCAATTTATTTATAAAGCGAACCAGAGTCGTTTCAAGGCACTTTACAAAGGTTAACTTTTTTGTAGCTAAACAACAATTACTCAAGCGCATGGCACAACACAGGAGAGCCACCTCTTCAGTCCACCTACACCTGAAGGACAAGGGACACACCTTTGAAAATGACAAAGTACACATTCTGGACAGAGAAGATAGATGGTTTGAGAGAGGAGTAAAATAAGCTCTTTGTCAAACATGAAAAATCCACTTTAAATAGGGCAGGGGGGCTTTGATTTCACCATTCCAGCACTTATAATGCAGCTTTGAATCTCATTCTCATTCTTTTGAATCTCAATCTCATTCCGGCCTCGAATGACCGTTTGCTCAGCAGATACCTCGCCGTGTGTGCCTGGTTTTCATTGAGTTTTCCGCCTCACAAGACGCTGAGCCAAATATCTGACCAGTCAGATAGTTTCCGCCTCACGGGGGTAGAAACTCACCGTGTGCGCACTACCTGAGCTGGCGGCTGAGCTGAACTATTCTAGTGGCCAATCAAAGCGCATTCTCTGATCACATGATTCCAAGATGGCAGCCCCCTGTCTGCATGTCAGAAAATAAACAAAACGGAGACAGAGCTGGAAACAGAGGAAATTCCTCTACTTTTTTTGTTGATGAGGCGTCGCCGCCACTGACATGTTAAGGTTAGGAGAGTATGTGTACGGTGGCTGGACAGAAGGGCCAGGCAAGGAGTTTATGCCAATCTACTCCAAGAGATGCGCCTGGAAGACCCAGAATCCTTCTGGTAGTACCGCCGCCCGGATCCTTCGAGAGGGTAATGGAAACAGTGGGCCCATCGATCCGCAAGGTACCGTTTTGTTTGTTTTTCAGACACGCAGGCAGGGCAGGGGGCTGCATCAGTATACATCTTGGGGTCATGTGAGCGCCAGAGAATGCGCTTGATTGGCCACTAGAATATTTCAGCTCAGCCAACAGCTCAGTAGTGCGCACACGGCGAGTTACTACCCCCCGTGAGGTGGAAAATATCTGACTGGTCAGATATTCAGCTCAGCGTCTCGTGAGGCGGAAACTCAGTGAAAATCAGACGCACACGGCGAGCCGTTTGCTCAGCAGATTGCTCTCGTGTGCGGCAGGCTTGAACAGTTTCAGTCTAGGTCACACCTTCCTGCGTCTAATCAACACAACGACTCCCTCACAATAGAGCAGGGGTTGTCAAACCCAAATTCACACTAGGCCAAAATGAAAAACTGGGACGAAGTTGCGGCCCAAACTCAATATTTTTTAAAAAGTGACGACAAATGTGCACATTTTCTTTTCTCTACAGATATGAACGGTTGAACTTTTTCATTTGGAAACAAACTTATTTTTGCAGAAACACTGAATGTGGAATAACCAAATTACACACGAGCAAGTTGATTTTAAATAAAGCACACATCAGTGGTATTCGTTACTTATGTCTCAAATTTTTAAAAATATTTTACTCCATAAAATCTGAATATACTCAGCATTTCTTATTTTTTATCCTTTGATTCTTTTAGGTGTTTCTATTTTATGTTTTCTTGTTTATTCTTTATTTTTTTCTCTCCTTTGTTGCTTCTGTAATGAATGTTGTTGCTGCTGTGACACCAAGCTTTCCCCACTGAAGGACAATTAAGGGATTTTCTATTTTATTTCTATTCTATTCTTCTATCTGTAATCTTTCCTGTTTTGAAGTAGGTGAAATCTTTTTTCATAGGCCGACAGCATTAAAAACAATTGTAATCCTCTTAAATGAAAATACAACATCTCACCTAATAACTTTCATGCTTTGGAGCAGAAAAGGTTAATGAAACCAAAATAATTCAATCTCAGTTTTCTCCACTCTGATTTCCTGTGATGCTCACCTGTTCCAGCCAGACCTGCATCTGTGGGGTTGGGCTCTGAGCTGAGGAAGGAGTTTGTCAGTGAGAAACAGTTGCGCACACAGGTTTGTGCTGCTGGACATGGAGAGCATCTGGACCACGCAGTTGTGTTGGGGAGGGGGATAAAAGCTGCAGCAGCCACAGAGTCATACTGACTTGAGCGTGTCGCTAAACTGGAGTTAAATCATCTCGGTCTCGAAGTTGGACGGTGCGCTTTCTATGTCAGCAGCAAACATTACTGAGCTGTTAAAATCCATTTCTGGGCTTCATAGTCGGCTAATTGCTGAGTAAACTTGGCGCTGAGTAAGAGGAGTGTTTTCAGTTTGTCCGAGGCAGAGGAGGTAATGCTGCAGACGCTGATGCTAGTAGCATGGATGCTAATGACTGTAAAGACATACCAGTTTTTCTCCTTGAACCATCAACATGTTCCATCTTTGTTGAAACACCTTCCTTCTACATCACTATTCCTCTTCCTGGACATGTTGTGATGATGTGTGGATAGTTATTTTCACTTGTTGCATTAATTAAACATGGAAGTGGATACACTGCGACCTAGTGGCGAGTCACTGCACTGGGAACACAATTGCCATGCATTATGGGAAATGTAGTTTATAGCCAATGTGCGCTTTGAAGCAGCATAGACTTATTTTAAGACACTTGAATCTCTCGCGGTCCACATTAAATGATGTGATGGGCCACATCTGGCCCGCGGGCCTTGTGTCTGACACATGTGCAATAGAGGCTAACAACTCATCAGAGGATGAGAGACGGGGTAACCAGAGTAGTTTCTGCTCGTTAAATAACACTAGACAGTAGGGATGTAAGAAAATATTGATATGGCAATATATCGTGATATTTTCCCCAGCAATATTATATCGATATTCAAAAGCTGTGTATCGGAAATATCGACATGGCAATATATCGTGATAATTTTTCCTGTGATTATTACATCGATATTCAAAAGGTGTGTATCTAATTCCTGAAAGAATTTACATGCAAACATTTGTGTATTTTCTTTTCGTTTTGCGCAATTCAATCGCCACCCGCTAGTTGGCAGCAGTGTGCAGCGGGTTTTGTTTCCACCACTGAAATGTAAATCCCTCCATCATGGTTCAGATACCTCATGTTAAACATGTTACGTATCAGTTTGGACTGTTGAACATTCTTACAATAAATTCAGTAAAAAAAATTGCTTGTAACGTCTGACTGAATGTATCGCAATATATCGTGATATATCATATCATTTCCCCTGTATCGTGATATGTATCGTATTGCCAGAATTTCAAAAATACACATCCCTACTAGACAGCTACAGCTTATAAGCTTGACTCTCCCATATTCCAGTCAGAATTGACAAAGCTCCTCGATGAGAAGAGAAACGTCTTCAAGAAACCAAAGAAGTCCAGCTGCCTTCATTTGAACCCTCTGGATTACCATAACCTGGATGGTTGAGAACCTTCACCAGCTTAAGTTAAAGGAGAATATTTAGGTGTTTTTCAAATATTAAATAAGTAATTGAGAACATATTGTGCCTTTGTGACAGGTTAGATAAGAACCAACTTGCTTCTACTGCTGCGAAGTCGTTGTTATTGTTGTAATGTTGTGAAATCTGAAAGAATACAACAAATGTAACTGCTCAATGAATGTGCTAAATAAATAAATAAATAAGAGTTAAATGCCAACAAACAAACAAAAACAATATTTCTCTGAAAATGGTGAGAGGATGAATAAAAATACAGCCAAAACCTAAATAAAACCACATTAAAATGTGCTGACAATAAAGTCTGGCTTATTGGAAGCTGATTTTTGTTTTAAGAATGAAGGATGACACTAATTTTTTCTATATGCTGTTGCATGTTTCTCCTTTCAGAGCGGTTCTGGCTGGTTCCTGCCTCCGAACCATCAGCTCTTCTTAGTGCGCTTTTGGAGCGCTTTGAGAGTGCCTGTCTCTTGGCGCAGCAGCTGCCAGCCATGATGCCTGAACAGCTCAAATCTGTGGTAAACTGTTTTGTTTACACGCAACGCTTTCATCACTCCTGTTTGATAAAGGACACATTTAACTTTGGAAAAGATCCTTTGTTTGTCCTGAACAGCAAAAGTAATTTTAATCATATATGTATAACACATGTCCACTGATTTCTTCCAGTCTTTGACTGAGGACGTTATCAGCACTGTACTGCAGCTGATTGAAGAAGAACAGAAAAAAAGAGGAGTGACTCCATGTTCTGAACCTCTGGGTGTGCAGGTGGCTGCGTGCATAGTCTCCCTCTGTGGCTGGGCAGCAAGGTGAGACCAACCTCTTCCCCCTCAATGTGTGTTAAAAATACAAAGAAATCAATAAAATATTTAAGTGCAAAACAATGCTCTTTCATTTTAGCACAACTCTTCATGCCATGAGCTTGCCCATCCTGACCTGCTCCTACTGTATGAGGAAGGTGGGCATGTGGAATTTCCATCAGATGGAGGAAGTTGGGAGTGACCCCGAAGCCCCCGCAGATACTACAGGACACTCTGCTCAAGCCTCAGTGTCGGTGTCCACCAGTGAGAGTCAGGGAGACCCTTCCGCATTGGCCTCGTTCACCATAACGACAACTCCATGTCGTATGAAGCTTAGGAGCCAGGACTCAACTCGCTGTGACCAGGCAAGCTCTAAGGAATATTTTACATTCTAGATAATTTTGGTATAAGCTCGCAAAAGATTTTAGCACAGAAATGTTGAATACTTTAAAGGGATACAAAGAAGATTTTTAGATAATTTCCTTGAGCCAGTATGTGGTAAAATGACCCTTTACAGCATGGCAATTCAATTCCGGGTCTGGAGGGCTGGTATCCTAGCCTGGCAAGCCAAACTAAATAAATGTATTATTTAGTCTGGCCATGCTCCATTGTCGGCTCTCGGTTGTGGGGCGGGTTCTACCATTGTCTTTCAAATGATCTTCGCATTCCACTGGACAATGAATGTTGAATGTGACATACTCTTTCACTCTGTTGCATCATCCCACCCACCAGGCATATAGAGTACCCTGATTGGCCCACAAAGCGGATAAAGCTCTGTGATTTGTTCACTAAGCAGATAGAGCACTATGATTGGCCCACCATTATGGACCAATCACAGCTCTTTATGTGTTTGAAACCCCTCTAGAGAGCTGTGATTGGCTAGCCAGAGTCCTGGTAGGAGCTGCGGAGGTTCCAATGGAGCATGCCTAGACCAAACTTTGCAAAGCAAGAATTTGGTCTAGTTCACTAGGCTACTGGTATCCAGCTCGTTTTAGTGGTTTTTCAGCTCCAACACACTTGATTCAGTGGATGAATCACCTGTGCAGCAGCTCATCGGGCTCTGCGGACTGAAATCTGGTGTGTTGAAACAGAGTTGAACTAAAATGTGCTGGATACCGGCTCTCCAGGCCCGGACCCCTGCTTTAAAGGGGTAATAAAATGTCAGCTAGACCCCAATCGCCCCCTGTGGCCAGAACACTGGATGTGCAAATTCAGAGTGCTGGTCTGATTTTTTTTTTGGACTTAAAAAAAATGGAGCTGACATACCTGGCACTGCAGTCTGCTTCCACCACGTTTCCTGCAGGTTATAGATCGTGAACACAGCTGATTTGTTGTATTTGGTTATGAATTGCTCCTGTAGACACTTAATGAAGGCTGGGGAAACATTTCCGCTTTCAGATGTTAAAAAAGGTGTTAAAAAGATGAACGCACAGCAAAGCAATGTTTTCCTTTTGGTTTTACTGAATGGACACTAGGGGGTGCTAAAAGCAAGCCAAAACGGTCTAGTATCCCTTTAAAGGTATGGGACACTCATTTAATCAGTAAATTTGCTAAATCAGTAATATTGTAATGTAATGAATTACTTTAAAATGAGGGTAACAAGTAATAAATAATGCATTACAGTTTTGAAGTAACTTACCCAACACCGTAAATCATAATGAGTTTTCAGTTCCAGAGCTCAGTTTGTCAACAAACATAAACAGATCATTCTGGGATATTTTATTCTATCTTTTGGAAGAAACGGTAACATTGTGCCATCTGCCGTGTAATAGGAAAGCTTTTTACACCTTTGTGCTTATTTTATTAGAGTTTCAGCAGTGCATGTTAGACATTTTTGGTGTGTGATACAGGGTGAAGGCTCCTCTCCTGCTGCACCGCGTGCCAGAATCAGAGACTCGCCCAGCCCCAATGAGGAGCTGCCAAGTCCTTTGGCTAGAGGCAAGAGACCAGCTACTCGAAGCCGAGGACAGGGAGAGGCGTCGGGGACCGATGGATCTCCCTGTCTACACCCGCGCAAGCTCTTGTGCCTTTCACCGACTGGTGGTCCTGTAAGACTTAAATGTTAATCCTGAATTAATCATTTGTTCTCATGAATAAAACCGTCTGTTCTAGTCCACATGTATAAAGTACACCACCGCTCGATTGTTATGACGGTGTCATTATAACACTTCTGTTGTTGTTGTTGGTTAGAATATCTAATGGCCCTTACATACTAGCATCAGCTTCACTCCGCCTGGACCGGGTTGGGAGTATTCTCATTTAGATAACCTTGAATTTTCCCGCCCGCAACCGGACGTCTTTTCATCTCCCTTCTCGTGGTCTGTCTGGAGCCAAACAGGGCCAGGACCGTCACGTCCACTGCTGACTGATTGGCTGGCTCATAAGCCCACCTACCATTAGGGGGAGCCTCCGATTGGTGGATAGAATCAACTCGCGGGGGCTTCCCGCATGCGCATTCAATATCATTCTGGATGCTCTGGACTTAACAAGCCTCTGACTGAAGCCGTTTTTCTCTGTCCCTCACTGCTGTGAGGAGGCGCACACACACACACACACACACACACACACACACACACACACACACACAATGCTGCCAGACACAGCAAAGCAGGATGCAAAATCAGAGTGTCCAAAAGCAAGACTGCTCAGGCTGCTTTTGTATAATACTGGAGACACCGCAGACTTCGCCGTACTCTTTTGCCCTGCCCATGTGCTCGGAGATGCGCTCATGACATCACAGACCGCCCGTGTGCTCAATCACGTTGGTATTCCTAAGGCAGTGTAAATGGTAAATGGCCTGTATTTCATATAGCCCCTTCTAGAGTCCTGGAACCCCCCAAGGCACTTTACAACAATCAGTTATTCACCCATTCACACACACACACATTCACACACGGGTGGAGATGAGCTGTGATGTAGCCACAGCTGCCCTGGGGCTCATTGACAGAGGCGAGGCTGCCGAGCACTGCCGCCACCGGTCCCTCCGACCACCACCAGCAGGCAAGGTGGGTTAAGTGTCTTGCCCAAGGACACAACGACAGACCGAGCGAGGCTCGAACCTGCAACCTTCCGATTACGGGGCGAGCACTTAACTCCTGTGCCACCGTCGCCCATAGCGTGGGCCAGTGTGGAACGAATGCAGGCAGAGCGGAGTGGAGTCGATGCTAGTGTGTAAGTGGTATAGATTTTCCCCTTTTGCCTCTGATCTGGAATACCTTCTGCCACTTCTTTTGGATTTTGCCAGCATGAGATAATGTTTTAAATAAAAAGGAAGTCACTTTGAAAGGATTTAGGATTCATCAGATAAGACAGTTAAAACCTAGATCCTGATCCAAATGAAACCAATAAAACCAGCTTGCTAATGGAATCTAATCTCTCTTATTTTAGGATGGTCCTCTGCTCCGAAAGGCATTTGACCCCCTCGCTCAGCACAGGGACTGGTGTCCCTGGGTCTCTGTGTGCAAAGAGAATGTGGATTTGAGGGTTATTTCTGTCTTGGACGGAGGTTCATCACTTAGTCAGCAAGGTTGGAAAGCTGCTCTTGACATGCTCTTGCCCACAAAGAACAACTCTGATGCACAGGGAACAAGCCTGGCACAGGCAAGTCAAGCGCTCTGATCTGCATATTTATTCCTAACATGAAATCTGAAAACATTAACATGGATGGTCTTCTCCTTTTAGGGTGCTCGTGACAAGTCGAAAAAGGTGTTTGCTATATTACGTCAGTGGCAGGCCTCCTCTTCAACATCTCAGTAGACGGTTCAGATCCACCAACAAGTGATGAACTGACCTTGCTTTTCATCTGGTGTAGGGTCCATCACTTATAAAAGGAGGGTAGCATATTAGTGTATGCCACCCTTTGGAGTTGTGTTTACAGTCAGTGTTTATTGGGGAAATTAACATGCATTTCTCCTGTAAGCAGTAAAATGTGAAGCACACATTTTTTTACAATATATATATATATTTTTTTTTCTTTTCAACTTGGCGTTTGAAATGTGCTGCTGCTGTAGCCTGGAGAGACTATGATATGCATACAAAAACAGTCAAACTCAAACAAACCCATTTACATGGACATTTTTGAGACAAGGGAAAGGGCCAGTTACCTCAACACTGGACAGGCTATGCTTACGTAAGAGTGAAGAGACATTAACCTCAAATTAGAAAAACATACTGAACTGTGAGCAAATTTTTTTTATGTTTTAAACATTGTACTTAGAAGCAAGAGCAATGTGAGGGTTTTTTAAACTAACTACTGCAGAAAAGTAGAACCTTGTGCCAGAAACATCAAACCAATTCTCAACTTCCTTTTCTGATTTCCTTGGTGATAAAATTGTCAATTCTGTCTTTTTGTCAAGGATTTAATAAAATCATCCTCAGTGTGTTTGCTTAGCTTTGTGTGTCCTTCCTCTGACACTTAAAAGCATTATCATTTACAGCAATATGGTTTAATTTACACTGTTTTATGTACCACCTACTAACAATGTCTCTGGGATATTGAATTAGGCTTTTGAACATGACTATAAGAACATAGGTTGGAACACATGCTTACTAAACGTGTGAGCACTGATTTAAGTGGTTACTATATATTCAACAAATCATCACTATTACTGAATGAATTCGTATTCCAATTTTCCTTTTCCTTTTTAAACCTTTGTACACTTACAGATCCAAGAAAAAGAAATTCAACATTGCAATAGGCTGAGTGTAAGGCTTATATGTGTGCCTTTCCTACATGTTGCATTGTGACAGCTCAAGAATAATAAAAAAAAATGGTAAATTATACATTCAAAACGAAGTACTTACATTTTTACCAATTTTGTGTTTTCTCGTTTGTTATACTAAACTGTTTATTACCATTAACTATTATGCTAACTTCAACCAGCCAACATTCACGTTTGAGAGGCTTGTCAGAGTTTGTACTACAGTAGTGAGAGTGTCTAACTTTAAATATGTCCACAAACAGATTAAGTTCTTAAAACCTCAAATTAATAGCCTGTTAAACAAATAATCCTGAACGTTCATGATTAAAAAAACTACAAACATGGCCGTGAATTTATCCTGTGTCGCACACAAATGACGTAATTGGCGGAGGGATCCTTTCTTGTCAGAACCATGGTGAGATGCACAGGAGAGATCTAACGTATAGCTCAGCCACTCATTAGGACGGAGACACATTTAACAGCTAGGACGTTCTGCCGTCAACATCTTCGAAACAAATGTTAGCCTTCGGATAGTACCGCTTGCTGGGCCGTCTAGCGTTCCAGGGCTGGGTTTCAGCTTACTTTCTGGTGTTCTGCGGTGGAAATAAGCAAAAATGTCGTCTCCAAGTCCGGGTAAAAGGCGAATGGATACCGATGTGGTGAAACTGTATCCTTTCTCAACGTAAACATCAGTCTGTGTGCCGTCAGAAACGTTTGTAAACATGTTTTTTTTAACCTGTTTTATAATGCTGCTTGATATTAGTCTTTGTGACCCCTCCGACAGCAGGAGCCTACATTGTGAATCTCCAGTGTTTTGTGTAAACAACCTTTTGCTAGCAAGTGTTAGCTATTTCTGTCCTGCGAACCTTCAGTCGCTTATCGGACAACTGTATTAGCCAATCACAACGGCCACAGCTTCTTTTAGCATTTTCTAGCACATAACGTACCAAACATTAGTCTGGTTTGCTGCTGGTTTATTGCATTAAAAACAGTGACGTCCAAGTAAACTCTAGCGTCCCTTTTTATCTTGTAGCTCCACCATATAAGTCTGCATCAGCAGCCTTGTCGTAATTTATTTCTTTGTCCTGGTTGCTGTATTTGATGGCGGGGGGAATTGAGTCAAACTGCACCCTCACGTTTATTTACACAGGAGCTTGTTTACATAACAGGCTAACTGAAGAAACAGCTTTCTTTTGTTCTACTTACAAAACACGTTAGCGTTTATGATGCGATGTTCTGGGTGTTTATAGACAACCGTTGCTTTGTCACTAGCACTCTGGGCTTTTATAAACGTGTTATTCTATTTTTCAGTTGATTTTCTTTTTCTTTGAAACGCTGCTAAGCTCGCTGGGTTGTCTGTTGGGTATTTTCAACATCAAAATGGCCACCTGATCAGTGTCTCACTGTTCTGCACTGAGTAATGTGTGTGTTTTTCTATTTAATTGGTTCTGGCTGTGAATTTGGCCTTACATTTTCACGGTATCACGGGTTGATCAGCATCTGATGCATCCCTGTTTTTTTGTTGTTTTTTTTTAGTCATGTTCGTTCTTGAGGTGCTGATGTATGTATTTGTTTCACTCATGGCTAACACAAGGAGTTGAGGGGAGAAAGTGGGCCACAACAACACAGTTTGAGTCTGTATGACGTTTTCTTTAACAGCAGTATGAACAAGTAGTTTTGTTTTTGTTCCAGCACAGTGAAAACCCAGCTGAGTGATTGGACAGCCTGTTACTAGCCAGAAACCACAAGAGGAAGGGACTTAAAACAGCTGATGGGATGGCTGTAAAGTGTAGTCAGGGGGGGGGGGGGGGGGCTGTTCAAATGAAATCAAAAACAAGTAGATGTTGCCCCAACAGGTTCAACAGAAACTATAGGGGAAGAACTGATTTTTATTTATTAAATAAGGATGTATTTAGCATGTGTGGTGACACAAACATATCTATAATGTACATGGCAGAAACCCCCTTTGATGACACGTTCTGACTCATCTCATTATATCAGGTTAGAATATTACTTGTCTGTATATTGCAAATGATACAGAGTTTATAAATGCATACCATCAAACTTGTTTTGACTCACTGCCTGAGGCATTTTTACACTTACTTGCTTGAAACTGTGCTCGTTTGAGCAAGTTTATGCTCACTTGACTCCACTATGGCAGCTGTGACGGACCAGTGACACAGAGCAAGAGTTGGGTTGTTTCAGAGAACATAAAGCTTCTCAGTAGTATTAAACCTGCTCTCGTTTTTTCACTCCGCGACTTGACTGACAGGCTAGAGCAGATTTGCTGTGTGCCACCTGCTCAGTTCTGTACAAGGAACATTGTGTTTTACCAGAGCATTTAAGGCTAATGGTCAGAGCAATGTGTGCGAGTGTTGCTTTCCTTCTTTGTTTTTGACTGACGTGAGGCAGTCTCTGGAACTCGCTGCTAGAACCCGTCTGTGGTGCCTGTCTTAGCGCCCTCCCCAAGTGTAACCAAACCCCGAAACTCACGCTGCTTTTAGACCGGATCAGCTCCTGAAATGCTTCATGCATTAATTTGCCGTGGTCACAGGAGAGCGGCAAATCTAGAACGACGAGCATGAGGGGGTGAATTTGTGACCTCAACATGTAGAATCTGTGGGTTTGAGCTTTGTCCTCATATTCCAGTTTGCTTTTAGCTAAATCTTTGTGTGGATAAGCTTTTAGTCTGGGCTCTTTGTACAGTTCTGATCTGTACAGCGTTTCTTTGTGCTCACACTCTCTCTCTCTCTTCTCTTACACAAACATGAAGGCCCTAAGCAGTACAGCCTCTCCATTAGAATCATTTTACTCCTATAACTTTGGTGTTTTTGGTATTCTGTTGTGTTCTTTTACTTCTTTGGAACATCGTGTTCTTGAGTGAGGAGTTTCACATCTCAATCAGCTTTACATCCAGCAGGGGCGACTACTCCGAGTATTCATCAGCTATCTTCAAAAACTACTTTCAGGCACTAATCTGTTGGAATTTAAGCACAGGTGCTGTTACTAGACAGCCTGTTGTCATATTTTATATATCTTAGTTAGAGAAATCTGTACATTATTTTATTATAGTTTGTTAAACTTAAAGGTTATTTGATTGAAACTGGTTTCAGTATCTTAGCAAAAAGTAGCTTTGCTCACAAACTCTGTAATCTAAAAATGCCACATTTAGAACTTTAGCTGGTATGACTTATAATTACAGGTTTACAATGTTTTATACGTTTATGAAGCTTTTCATGGGTTGGTTTAGTAAACGTCAACATCATTCGTGTCCTGTTTTATAGCTTTTCATAATGAATACATTTAATAGATTTTAACACCAAGAACAAGAGAGTTGTTATTTCAAATGAGTAGAACTGAGTGTCGCGTAAGGCTCAGAGCTCAATGTCTATTCATTTGTGACGTCTCAGGGCATCAAATGTTGCTGGAATTGCGTCTTGGCTGATTAGTTTTATCTGGTTTTTAGTTTTTTTGCTGGACGCTTTGACAATGACAGGATTGTGTAAAGGATAGAGTTTAGCTGCTTGGAATCGACATTCAAGGCTGTAGGGGAGGGGTGCTGCATGCTTAAGCATCAGTTATCTTAATGCTCATCTTTTACCTAATATTGACCGATACAGACAATCAAAAGTTTCATGTGTGCTTCTTACTTCACTTTTCATTTATACTTGCAGCAGTTTAATTTCTCCGTTCTCTGTAAGTGTCTCTTGAAGCAAAACTTATCAGAATTCATTATTCAGTTGTTCAGATTTTAATCCCCCCCCCCTCCCCCGTCCAGTGCTTTATCTGCTCCCCACTCAGACCCATTGTGCTCTTTCTAGCATGACATCCGGACAGCATCAGCAGTGGATTCTTTTGTGTTTCACATTTACAGGAGCCCCTGTGACCTCCACCTCCCGCTGCTGTGTCAGAGCATGTCAACCAGTCACAGGCTGCTAGTCTGCCCGCAGCACCATTATTACAGGACTGAACAAACTGGATGCGGTTTGCTGAAGGGAACCACCAGCAGTTTTTTTTTTTTGCCCTCTCTTCACTGAGACATTGATTAAAGCTGGACAGAGGCCTGTTGACTCAAATGGGGGAAATTTCTGGCCAGTTGATGAAGGCTGTGTAAGCTAACAGTGGCCTTTGTTACTTACAAAAGGACAGATAGAAATGAGAAGAAGATGGAGCATCATTGAGCAGTGACAAGCCATTATGGAATGAATTGTAGCTATAATAGGAATGTTTTGGTTGGAATTTCCATCAAGTTTGGGGATGGAAGATCATTTTTCTCCTGCTTGTTTTGGGAATTGAGTAAATTGCTGAACCTAAAGCTTGTTTATTATTTGGTTATTTGGTTCTTATCTGAATCTGGTGCCCTTGAGGCTGAGGCTGAAGTGAATACTCCCCCTCAGAAGAAATGTGGAATGCTGCTGTCGCCATGGCAACTCTGTCTCCCTATCCCGGCTTGGGCGGGACTGCGACCGGTGAAGGCAGTTGAATCGTTTTCAGGAGTCGCTGTGCTCTCTTAACCCAAATACCTCCCTCCCCTGTCCAAACGGAGGTGACGAGTGCTGCTTATCGCGGCTGCATGCACTGATGTGAGGAGAGTCCACAACCCTGCCTCCCCACCTAGTGGACACTTATGTTGTGTAATGTCTGAAGTCTGTTGCATTTCTGTCTGAGGTGTTTTTTTGCATAGCAAAGCTGCCCTCCCTGTGGAGGGTAACTCTGAAGTGCCTTTTTTTTTCCTCCACCTGACTCAATCCTCATATAAACCCTCTGATTTCTATTAAGGTAGTGCGACTCGGGTTGCGAATGACCACAGTCACCAATTCTTGTCATGTGTCTATGTATATATGTCTGATCTCAGAATTGTGTGTACTGAAACTCTAATTTCCCTCTGGGATTAAGACAGAATCTTTGAATTTAAATTTGAATTTGGTTGTTACCATGGATTGTGTCTCAGTGGCCTAGTGGTAGTGTCCACCCAGGGGCTGGGAGATCGAGGTTCAAATCCCGGTCCAGTCATACCAAAGACTTTAACAATGGGACCCATTGCCTCCTTGCTTGACACTTAGTTTTAAGGGGTTGGATTGGGGGGGGGGCTGGCTAAACCAGCAAAATCCTGAGTGCAGCCACAGCTGCAGCTCACCGCTTCCCATGGGGATGGGTCAAATGCGGAGATGAATTTCACCAGTGTGTGATGATGACTAATGGGACTTTAACTTTAAAGGTGTGGAACACTGAAAAAAAGTTTTCAATGATAATTTCTGATTATAATCTGTCACTCTTGAGTTTTTCATGGAGGCTTAACATGAAAATGGTTTCATACACCTATCTCCTCGATTAGCTTCTGATAGAAAATAGACGGTGAAAATCAAGGATTTGAAAATCCTCACAGATCTACGTCACACTGTGAATTAGCATTCATGAACTCACCCATCTTGACTCACGATGGGGAAAGCTGTTGTTGGTTTAATGTCCTGGTATCAGCAGCAGACATCCCCGCTAGTATAAGCTAACCGTTGGCATTAGTGACTCCACCACATGGCAGAAGCTCCTCCAGGCTTGTGTGACATTGCAAGTCAATGGTAGTCGCGCTGCTGTTCTCCAGTCAGGGGTAAGTTGTCCAAATACCAGGAAGTAAGACTCAGATGTGATGTGAGCACCAGTATATTTTCTCCCCTCAAGAACAACTTACAAGGCATTCATTCCTACTAGAGACCACCTCAAATGTATTGATTAAACAATTAATCTAATCCTTTAATCCAGATGAAGAAGCTGTTTTGTAAACATCTAGTCCAAAGAAAATGGAAAACTTACAGTCTGAACGCTGGCTGTTGCATTCAGCCACAAAAAGTGTTTTTCAAGATTTAAAGGTTGTGACTTTGCTGATAGTCAAGTCAATCCTCCTCCCTTTGATCAGCAAATGAAAGGCCAACCATCCTAAATTAGACTTTTATTATTGTGTTTTTGTCTGCATTTGATGATCCCACCAAACCTCCCTGTTTCCTAATTTTTGGAACATTTCATTATTGACAGTGTCCTAATCAGAAGAGGCACGTTTTTGGTTGACAGTCTTGTTTTTTGGGGGTCCAGGTCCAAGAGGTCCAAGGGGATTTGGGACCCTCTAGTCTATGTTAATCACACGGTGCTAACATTAAAGCTTCCTGCATGCATGGCTGAGTTCCAGTAGAAAACAGATGGACTAAAGTTCCTCTCATTGTTTTGTATTATTTTATGGCACTGGAAGCTTAGCCTGCCTTTTCCACTCATCTGAATGGCTGCCAAAATAAAAAAGTAGCCATCAGGTTCAGCTGTTTATTTTGAGCTTAAATCATTTAAATGTTTTAAGTATAAATGAAAAAAAAAAAAAGGAATGGCAAGCAGGCTTTATCTAAAACTTGCACTGCACCCTATAAGTGACACTTATCTACAAATTGCCCACCATACATGCCTTGTCTGCAGCAGGATGATAAAATTAGCACTAAACTCCAGGTTGGACTTTTCTTTGGACATGTTTTTTTTGTTTCTCGTAAAGCAGACAGCAAACCCCGTCTGTAAGCTTTTGCTCATTATTCCGCCGCCTCAGATTCCTGCCGTTGTGTCTCCTGCCCCGGCTCAGTTCTGTGTTCATTAATGATCGTGTATCGTTTGTGAGTGTATGTGCACGCAGCTGGAAGTGCATGTGCATAAACACCCCTGTGCCATGGCTGTAAATAGACTGTTGATTTACTGAAGGGCTGTGAGGAGGAGCAGCTGAAGGATTCAAGTTTGATTGCAGTGGGTGGGCTCTCATCTCTCACCAGCGAAGACAAAGAACGTGGCCGTTCATTTCTGTGCGGCTTCAGCTCTCGCTCTGGGAGGTGGCTGACTGTATGCTGCGTCTTTCATCTACCAAATCTGCATAGCAAAGGAAATTTAGGTTCGACATTTAAGCCTGTTTTTGCTTGAATTTTGGATTTGAGTGAGAGAGAATGTTCCCTGACGTGTTGAACTGACTAATGATTTGTTTAGTTTTGCAGATTTTTGACTCGGTATGGTTTTAAATAGCCATTTGTGTAGAAATATCTCATGAGTTTAATAAGTTTTCTCAAAGTAACTGTCATAAATCTGTAGTACTTTCAGGCATTGACTCTTTGATTCTCAAAGCAGAAAGAAAGCAAAGTTATTTAGAGTTCTCATCCACCTTTAAGCGAGTGCAGCACTTCAGCCACCACACATTTCCATGCGGATTTCAGCGAGTCAGGCCTTTGGGGCCATATGTCCATTGATATGTAAAACCTGCTGTGAGGTTTTCTTCTGCTCGGCCCACACATGCTGGTCCACCATCAGTATTCAGACTCCGAATGTGTCAGAATGAGCTGGATGCTCTGAGAGCAGACAGTTCAGAGCCTGTTTTGTTCACCAAAGTCACACTCGAGATGTTAAAAGCCTTTTCGATTCAGCTGTACGTTTTCCTGTGATGTACTGGAGAATCAGTGAGGACCTGACTGCTTTCTGGGATTTACGAGTAAAGAACAGCAATGTTTACACTGAGTGGTATTCCTCTCACCATCAGAGATGGAAAGGTTGCCTGCTTGGAAAATGTGTCAGATTCAGTATGAGAGGCTGAAAACAGAGGAGTGGGTCAGTGAGGAAGTGTTTGGTGTTGAGCTGATTTAATCTCACCCTCACTGCTCCGGCTCGCTCTTTGCTTGCTGTGGCAGGACGGGCACTGTGCTGCTCCTGCTGCCTCTGTTTTCATGCAGCAGTGTGCAGTGGAGGTCACGCAGTAATCTACTTTGCTCTGTGCAGCGCGGTTATGCACAAAGTTGAAACAGCCACATTTAAATACGGGATTAGACTTTAGATGAAACAGGATCTGTGTGTGGGGTGCTCTAGAAGAGATTTCTAACTGTAAACCTTCTTAACTCATAATTAAATATGTAGAAATAATTGCCTTTTGGCTGTCATAGAGTTTAAAACCTTGGACATAAGAATCTTGTGATGTCTAATATACCAGACCAAACGTCTTTGTCGAGTTAGTGATTGCTTTTTAATGGCTAAGGAGAAATGAGCCAAGTTGGTAAAACACATGATCAGAAATCTAGCCCACTTAGATTTCAACACTAGCAGTATAGAAATGTTGTTGGCAGTAATGCTAACTGCAGAACAACACTAGCCTGAGCTACTGCTAACGCTAGCTCAAACGGCTCTTATTGCCGTTGTTGTACGAGAGGAAAACAATGAAGAGTGTCAGAGCCCAAATGTAACGTTCCAGTATCTACTGGGAATGTCCAGACTTTGAAGGAATGCTAGGTATGCTGGTGCAGATAGATCCTTAGCTTGCCTGTTGAGTTATCCGGATATTGTGCACAGCTGTATACAGAGTTCTAGCTTTAGGCAGCGTCAGGCTAAACCAGCCAATCGGCACGCAGCTCATTCAATATTCATGTACTGGCCGAGTGGGCAGGGAAACCAGTCTGTCCATAGGGCCTTATTGTGGGGTTGTGTTGGGCCATTTATCAGGGCTCCTGGGCCATTTTTAAGCCCCAACAACATTTTAAATGTTATATTTAGAAGCTCAAAGAACAGTTTCCAATTGTGAAGAAAAAATGTTGTTCTAAGGCCCCTTTAGCCCTAAAAGCCACTGCAGCGAAGAACAGTTGACTGAAGTGTTGTTTTCTGATATAATCTAACCAGCAAGCATTAGTTATTAGTTTTAGAATTAGTTTTACTTTACTACTTTATATGTCTCTGTGGAGGAAGCCTTATACCCCCCCCCCCCCCCCCCAGGTTAGCTGCTGTGCTTCCTGCCTTTCATCTGCAAAGCTTTTCATTTTACATTCTTCTACAGTTTTCTATGGGGTGGAGTGGAACAGAGCTGTGCTTCAGATTTTCTCATCTCTTCATAACAAACAAGTTTTTTCTGTGAGGGACTTTTCTAGAGCCTTTTTTCTTTTCTAAAAACACTTTAATGGAAATATTAAGTACATTCCACCTCACTTTTTTGTTGTGGCTTATTTAGAAGCGTTTGATCAAACATGAAATATAATTTTTGTTTTTGTTAAAATTATTCCATCGTAATGTGAGGGAATTCCTAATAAAAGGAGCGAGGCTAAACCGTCTTAATGCTGAATAGGAAAGTGCTGTGAGTGCTACCCTCCTACCAGATCAACAAACACCCGTCTCCGAGATGGAAACGTTTGCGTGTGTGACACCACATTGTTTGACAGGGAGCTGCTCGTGATTCTCCATCATGTTTGTTTTCCATACTTGGAAAGCGTTGGGACGGGATGTGATATTTTGATCCTGGGATCACACGGGGACAGTGGCCTGAGCGGACCAGAAAGAAAACAAGTCATGTCTACACCACAACTGCAAATGCTATTTACTGAGTATTTTTGCACTTGAGAATCCAGAACATTAAAATTATTTCAGGACCAGCTTGATGTTTTTGTTTGTTTAGTTTTAAACAAGACAGTTGGTTTTTATTTCTGTGTTAGAGCCTCCTAGAGTGTGATTACATTGTTATGCTATATTATCAGACCCTACTTGCACTGAAGATGTGTGTGCTCCTTTGGATTGATTGTATCAGATTATGTGTGTGTGCGTGCGTGCGTGCGTGCGTGTGAAAGGATTTTAACCTGGTGCTGTCCACAGATTATGATTATACTAATCCAAGGAGGAGGATAGATGGATATTATAATAAGAATGTAGAGATTTTTTTTTGTGTTTATTTTCTTCCACCTTATTTTCTCTTTTAGCTTGATTCTTAAGTGTTTGGAAGCCATCTTTGGAAGTGTTTTATCTTAGTTAAAGACCACGGATTGAGTATACCTCCATGTCCTGCTCGGTTAGTTTTCTTTTTTCAACACCCACTTATTTATTTATTTTGGACAGTTGAATGAGTGTAGTCTCGGTCCATCCCAGTTTCATAAAAAGTCACGAGCTCCACCACGACTCATTTTTTTTCTGACAGACTTGTCAGATTCCTTTTTTGTAGTGTAATGAAGTTTTCCTTTTCTGGACAGGGACTTGTTACTCACTTGGTGAATGAATGCCTCAAGCCTCCCTGTCTGAGTCAGACTATTGTGCCATGTTAAAAAGAAGAAGTAGACACTCAACAAACAGGTTATGTTTGAGGTCAGATTAATTTGGCTAATTAAAGGGTGAGGTTAGAACGTGTGGCAAATAATTTTAACCTGGAACATCAATAAAACCTGGTTTAGATGTCAGGAGTTTATAGCCCTGGTATTTGTCAAAATCGTATCATTAGTATTAGTGTTGAGATGTGTGTGTATACATACACAGCCTGCAGCATTTTTAGTGCTGGTTCAACCCCATTAATGGCTTATCCCACTAATATGTCACTGCTATCTTCAGTAGTAGAACACAGAGGCCATCCCATCCCCCTTTACCAGCTCTGCTGCCTTCTCTTTTGTAAGCTCATTTGCTCACAAACCTGTGGTTTCACTTTTGGTTTTATGTTTTTAACATGCTAACATTCTGTGTAAAGACCGTGCATGTAGTGTGACTTGGTAGGAGGCTTCCCTTGAGTTGTAGATGTTTTGTCTTTGAGAGCTGTTGATTCATTCTTCTCTGCACGTATCTCTGAAGAGCTGAAGAGCTGCAGAACGGCTCAAGTCGGAGCAGAGAGCTTCCACTCCTGTCTGGCAATGATATACTTCCCTGCCAAAGTCAGAGACTCATTCAGTTCTTAGCAGACTCACCCAGATTCTAAAATAGCTTCCAGTTTGATTTAACCCTTTAGTGTCAGTCTGTTAGATTGTTTAATGGATACAGTCTCAATCAGAACTGGAAAGCAAGCTGCTGCTGGGTCGCTAACCTTTTGAACCTTATGTTGATGTGTTCTGTTCAGTCTCGTGTTGTTCCTTATTTCCTCATGCACGTTTACATCCTCCTGTATTCTCCTTTGTTTTTAGTCCCTCTTGCTCTAATAAACAAACATCTTGAACTGTATTGTGAATATAGGATAAGTTGAGTGTGCATATGTTTTTCACATGTCTAGAATGGTGTACAAATTATTTTTCTGTAACCTTAGTTCCAGTTTGTTATGATTTGTGTACAACTATAGGTTTTCTGTTCAAACCTGTTAAATGCATGACAAATGCTGGTATTTTGGCAGTTTTTATGGCAGCAACCCTATTAAAAATGTGGTTAACTCATTGAATCAATACATTTGCAGTGACTAGATGTGCCTGTTTCAGGAAGTAGAAGTCAGCCAGAGGACAAAGTAGCTTCAGACGACAGGATTTGGACTCTTATTTCCTGATATTTGGACATCTCTCCTTGGATTGGCTAACAGCAATGTGACTCTACCACTGACTCTTTGCAACAATATCGCCATAAATAACTCAAGCCTGAAGGAGTTCTGCTGTGTGGTGTTGTTGTTAATGCTAACGGTTAGCTTCTATTAGCTGAGACGTTCTCTGCTGTTTCCTACACTCTACAGCATTTCCCGTTGCGAGTCAAGATGGGTGAGCCCATGAATGTTAAGTGACTGTGACATAGATCTGTCTGGCTTTTCACATCGTAGCGTTTCGTCATCTATGTTTTATTAGACGCTAACGCAGGAAGTAGGATTAGAGACTTTTTTTATGTTCAGCCTGCACAGAAAAACTCAGAATGACTGATTATAATTGGAAATAATAAATAAATAATGTTTTTTCAGTGTTAAACACCTTTAGAGGCCAACAGCACTGTCAGAATTCGGTTAGGTGTTAAAACCAAATTATTTCAGGGTTTTCTTTTTAATATTTCAAAACCCTGTAGCATCATTCTGACTGCAGTCTTTTACTAAGGACCTTTATATAAAAGGTTGAAGGGGAGAAAAGTGTCAGACTCTATATGCATCTGTGCTTTCTGATAAAACACTTCAACTGTGTGTGTGTGTGTGTGTGCGTGTGTGTTTTCTGAGGCCATTTTTCTTAACCACCTTCCAGCATTGAGAGCAAACATGAAGTCACCATCCTCAGTGGACTTAATGAATTTGTAGTGAAGTTTTATGGACCACAAGGAAGTAAGTACTTCTCTCTGGTTTCATTCCTTTGATCATGCAAATGTATAAATTAGATTCATTTTACTCTTGGTAACTGGGGGGTTAGCTGAATTTCCATAAAGTGGTATCCATTCTTGTGTCGTGCTGAAATTTATAGCACTTCTCCACATCTGGGTAGGAATGTAGAATGGATTGAAAGCAGGCCTGAGGTTATAAAGCATAAAACGAAGAAGAGTCGCAGCATCATCAGCAGGAAATACTTCTTTTGTGTGCTGTTAGTCAAACCACCCCCATGATCTGCTTCCACTGCAGTAAAAGAGGAAGAAGGTGTTTAATCGCATTCATGACTCTTCAAAACCATCAAACAAGTGATTCTGTTGTGCGCGCACACGCGTGTTGACGTAGTACACGCTCCACTGTCATCTGTGTGCTGCTGCTCACTTTCGGTACATCAGGGTCTTGTTACAGCTATTCTGGGAGAGCAGCACACTCACTGAACTTCACTCTCCTTCCCCTTTGATGTCCGTAAATTATTTGAGGAGATTTGAAGGTAAATAATTCTCCAGGGCCGAGAGGCATTAATGCATGAAATGAGAGATTGGAGGTGCACGGCTCAGCTTTAGCGATGGTAATTGGGTACAACTCCTAATTCCATCAGAGTGCACGAGGATCAGGAGGATGATATTAAGTCAAATAAAAGCTTCTGTGTTCCTTTGTGACTTTTGTGTCCTCTTTTTGTCTGCAGCACCGTATGAAGGGGGTGTGTGGAAAGTGAGAGTAGATCTTCCTGATAAATACCCGTTCAAATCGCCGTCGATAGGTAGCTCTGTCGTCGCACGTTCTGGCCTTTAGACCGGATTTACTTTTCATGTACACTCATTCTTCTGTGCTTTTTATTTTAGGATTCATGAACAAGATTTTTCATCCCAACATTGACGAAGCGTAAGTCTGTTTTAGCCACTGGCTTTTTAACCACATCCATGGGTAGAGATTTTGTTTCATACCAGGTTACTTCTAGACCGCATACTAAATATTATTCTAAACAGTTTTTTTTCCTCAAAGTATTATAAACAATGTTGGTGTGTAGTATAAGAATGTGAAGTTTATTGTTCACATTCAAGAAAAATGCTTAAAAATAATGTAAGCAAGTAAATTTAACGATTCCTTATAGATTTTATTATCAGTTTTAATCAGAATTTATTCCAAGGTATTAATACTTGAATGACCAACTTACTCAGGGTATCCGCGGGTCCTTAAAAAGTCTTAAATTAGCTTTTCCTAATTTAAGGCCTTAAAAGTCCTTAAAAATGACAAATAATCCTTAAATCCAGTTTCCAAAGGTCTTAAATGACCAAAGACCCAATAAACAAGATTCTTTTATTTCTATAAAAATTCCGTGAATTTCTAGTTAGTGTTCAGCATTTTTTGTGTACGATGTTGACGTAAGCGGAACCGTACGCAGTCAGTTGGTTGTGAAAGGGGGCTATTTTTTTTAGATGAGCACATTAGCTGGTTAAGCTAGTGGGAGCTTGCGCCATGGGAAAGGGCAAGTTTAATGGTAACTGGATGGCTAATCCCACGTTCGCGACGTGGTTAGCACCGGTTCCAGGCAATAGCTGGAAATTATAGCTTAAATTTAATTTTTAAAATAGCTTAAATTTGGTCAAAGTGGCCTTAAAAAAGGTCTTAAAAAGTCTTAAATTTGGCTCCCTTAAATCTGCAGATACCCTGCTTACTTTATTCAACGATTGTCCAGGATAAGTAAAAATTTCCTGGCTCGTATACTCTCTGGTTTGGTGTCAGTTTAGGTGCTTTTGCTGTTTTCACTTTCAGCTGTGGCCATGTTTCACTGTAAAAAGCTTATTTGTATGAAACATTAACGAGGTGTTTTGTGTTGACTGTTTGGCATGAAGAGGGTTGGTTTTGGTTATGATGACCTCCACATGTGTCCAGGTGACTGGTGAAATAAGCCCTTTTTAAAAGACACACACCATGCCGACAAATCTGCGTTATATTACTGCAATCTGTTATAAATGCTTCATGTCGGCTCGATCTTTGTGGCTTTTGTTCCGTCTCGCTTAGTAAGAATATTACGGTAAAGATTTGTCTTATAAACGGCTATTGCGCCATGGCGCAACAGAAGGAGGCGTCATGATGTGGGGAGTTAATGCCGAGCTCCGGCCGGCAAATATATTGAAAATAAAATAAACACAAGCAGTAAGTTTTGATCTTTGAACAAAGTCAGCTGAGACGGTAAACTGGAGCACAGCAGCGCTCCTAGAGCTTTTCTTCATTAGAGCTGGAGCTCAGATCACCAGAGACTCCACAGGGACTGATGGAGACAGACACCTTTAGGAGCGGCTTGTTAAAAAAAACATAACGATCGCGGCTTCTGTCGCAATAAAAAGCAAGTTAGGTCCAAGATAAACGGCAGTCCACGGCAACGCAGAGACAGCCTCCATAACCTCTTTATGGTGCCATCGCTTAATTTTTTATAAAAAGGACACAAATGCGCCATATTACCGCCACTGTCCGATCTCTTATAAATGACCTAAGGCTCCCTGATGCCGCCATGGCGTGGCAAATTGACGTCATTGTTTTTGTAAAAATGGCTGCAGATGCACTGTTACTTGTCAAGAGTTTGAAAATTCTCTTGTGTTCCAAATTTGAAATATAGCAAATGAGTAGGACCCCGAGATACCTGAACTCTTCCACTTAGGCCAAAACAAAAACCACATTGCTTCTCCTAAATCAGAGGTTCGACTGTCTGATGGACCCTCCGCTCCAGAACCCCTGACTAGACTTTACCAGGGAGGCTCAGGAGTGTGATCCTCTTGTAGTTGAAACACACCCTGTGAACTCCCTTTTTGAATGGGGCACCACCACCCCAGTCTGCCAGTCCAGTGGAACTGTCTGATGTCCACGCGATGCTGCAGAGCCGCATCAGCCAACACAGCCCTACAACACCCAGAGACTTAAGGAACTCTGGGCGAATCTCATCCACGCCCACGGCCTTGCCACCCAAGGAGCTACCTCAGTGACAGTACCAGATCGGAGAGCCCGACCCAAAGTCCCAAGACACATGGACAATATGTGACAAGCACAGAAGTCCAATAACAAAACACTGCTCTGATTTGAGCCAGGGGGTCCGTTCCTCCCAACCACACCCCTCAAAGTCTCACTGTCATTGGCCATGTGAGTGTTAAAGCCCCCCAGCAGAAAGAGGGAGTCACCGAAAGGAGCACTCTCCAGCACCTCCTCCAAGGACTGCTAAAGGGTGGGTAGTCTGAACTGCAGCACAAACCACAGTCAAGACTCCTTACACACGCACGCACGCACGCAAACACACACACACACACACGTGGAGGGGGGCTGCCCTTATTCACTGGGGTAAACCCCAATGTACAGGCACCAAGATGGGGGGCAACTAGTATGCCCACCCCTGCTCAGTGCCTCTCAGTGAGGGCAAATCCAGAGTGGTAACTCTGGAAACTGGTTCCAGGGCCATGCTCTCAACCTCACACACCAACTCAGGCTTTTTCCCCACCAGAGAGGTGATGCTCCACGTACCGAGAGACCGCTTCTGTAGCCAAGGATCAGACAGCCACGGTCCACGTCTTCGGCTGCCACCATCTCACATAGCACCCGACCCCTTTGGCCCATGTGAAGGTGGACTAACGTTTACCCTTCGGGCTGTGCCCGGCCAGGCACGCTCCAACATGCCCCACATCCAGACCTGGCTCCAGAGATGGGCCCCTGTGACCCACGTTCGGGCGAGGGAACAAGGTTTCCATTTGTCATAATCATCATAAGGGGTCCTGTTTGCCATGGGTGTGACCCTACCACAGGCATCCAGCCTGAGACAACCTAGCTCCTAGGATCATAAAGCAAAGACATTTATAAAAAATAATAGCTGTGTATTTGGGGCTTTTAAACACTTTTTGATGGATTTGTTTCATTACAGAGGTCCTAAAAACATTACTAAAATTACAAAGCTCTGTAACTGGCTGTGCACAATTTGTTCAAACAGCAAGGATAACCTTTTGTTTCTCTGACTCACAACCTTTGCGGAGATGATGAAACACTGAGTCTAGAACGCTATGCTTGATGAACCAGATTCCTCCGCTTTGCTAACTCCTTTTTCTTCTCGGGTTTTCCAGGTCAGGGACTGTGTGCTTAGATGTCATCAACCAGACATGGACAGCTCTTTATGGTGAGTGGCATTGTTTTCAGATCAAGTCCTCCCATTCAGGCCTGTTGGTGTGAAAAGGCCATCAGCACCAAAGACAGATGATCAAATCAAGTGGAGTCGTACTAAGGTTGTAGTTCTGAGCACATCAGATGGTGGTGCGCTGTTGGTCCTAATCTACTTTCCGAGGGGAGAGTAAACTCTAACAAGGTAATACTCTCACCCAGCAAGGTCAGGAAACATTCACGTCAGATGAGAATGATTTACTGTCCGTCAGCTGTAAGAGCTCACATGTTCTCAGTGGCAGCAGCAATGTTTTCCTTACAAGCATGCCATTTTTTGCTACTCTCCAATTTGTCTTGTTTAATAAATCCATTAATTTATTTCCTAATTTCCATTCCACCCATGGTTAAAATAACTGCTGGTGTTCTTGTGCAGCAGGAAATAAACTCAATGGGTTTGAGTCAGAGGTTCTCAGTGCTGGTCCTGGAGGGCTGGTATCCAGCTTTAGGTGTGTCCCTGCTTCAACACACCTGGTATTAATCAGCAGGGGCCTCATTTATCAAGCTTGCTTGCGCACAAAACGGGGTCGGAAAACTGCGTAAGCAAGCAACTTTCCACGCAAACTTTGAGATTAATGAAAGAAAACTCAGCGGAAAAATGTGCGCAACTTTTAAGGTGACTAAGGACCTGGCTTACGCACATGTTGGACATGGAGAGCACCTGCAGTGCTGCTGCTGAGAAGATAAAATTATGAAATCCTGCAGCATTATCACTCGTACTGCTTCGTTTCACAGAACAAGACCCCCCACATGCACACACACACACGTGCGCACACACAGCCTGAAGCGCAGAATACGGAATGCAGAATAACAGCAGGGGGACAGATTGAGACAGAATGTCATGCGTCTGTGACTCTGTGTGTGTCCTGTCACTGTGACCCGATTGATGATGCGCCCTGGCTACTTGTACAGGGGAGATCTCTGTTTGGATGACTGGTTAGCACGCGTGACTTTCACCCGGGAGTCTGGGGATCAAATCCCGATTGGACCATTTTTTTCATATCCGCCACAGATCTCTCTGAAGAATTCACAACATTGACGGCTTCAGCATCACTGTGCCACTCCGTGGATTTTCTCTTATTTGTTTTGCAAAAGCACTTCCTTTCATTTCTCCACCTCACCCACAGGTACCTCAATTTCTGCTTCTGTGAAATTGCGCTTCCTTGATCTGCCTTGATCTACGGTCGCCATTGTCATTGGTGGAGAGCTGCAACAGCCGCCTTATGTATATGCATGAGATCCACAAGGCACTTTGCATTGACTATTTATGGCAATAAGTGGGCGTGGTGAGGGCGGGATGTGACTAAAATGCAGCTGAGAAACATTCTCATTAGTCTCCGATTTATGAAGCGGAGATTGCGTGCAGCTGTGCGTACTCCATGTTTGATAGATCACAAACCTGCTTGGCGTAAGTACTTTTTTTTGCTGAGCTTAAGGACGGTTTTAGTAAGGATTCTACACAATGTTTGAAAAGTGAGACCCCAGGTGATTAACAGCTACCCAGTATTCAGATCCTGATGAGCTGCTGAAGAAGGTAGCTGTTGCTGGATACCAGCCTTCCAGAACCAGAACTGACAACCCCTGGTTTAAGGTTTCAGACGTTCAGTGTTTTTAAATGAAATCGGATTGGACAAACATCCCAAAGAAAAGGCCCATCTTCTTCTGTTGGTTCGTTCTGTGTAATCCATCCGTTGTTTTAATTTTTAAATAGCGTAGTTTTTACCTTTTTATTATTATTATTATTATTATTACTATTATTATTGCCTACCAACCAGGAATTTTGCAGTGATTTTTCCCCTAAAAGAAAGGGAACAAAAACAACCACCTTTATCTTTAGTACATCACATTGATGTACAACAAAGAAAAGAGAATGTTTATTTTCCTGGTTTGAATGGACCCAACAGTGACACCCGGGGGAGGAAAGGGGTACTGCAAGTTTTCTAAACGTTTTCATCAGTTTTAAATCTGTGATCTTGTAACAGGTACATGCACTTATACTCTGTCTTTTGGTGAATTATCTTTGACCAGCTGGTTTTATTTATTTATTTTATGTATTCTCAGATCTGACCAACATCTTTGAGTCGTTTCTACCCCAGCTGCTGGCTTACCCAAACCCCATCGATCCTTTGAATGGAGATGCAGCTGCCATGTACCTTCACCGGCCAGAGGAGTACAAGCAGAAAATCAAAGGTTTGACTTTGATAGCGACATGTTGGATACTAAGACACACTTGTTTTTTGTGTTGTTTTTGATTCTATATTCTCTTCCCCAGAGTACATCCAGAAATATGCAACAGAGGAGGCTCTGAAGGAGCAGGAAGAGGGTGCCGGAGACTCTTCATCCGAAAGCTCCATGTCTGATTTCTCAGAAGATGAAGCCCAAGACATGGAGTTGTAGTAATAGGAGGGCTCCCCCGTCCCACCAACCCCCTCCTTTAACCCCTCACAGAGACTATATTTGATTTCCTAACTATGAAAAGAAAGCAGACTTATAATATTCATATTTAAACAAGTTGATTTTTTTTTATTTTTATTATTACTACTAAAACAAGGATTTTTATGGATATATATAGCCTTTGGTGTGTTTGGCAGACACCCTTTCCTCTCTAGTTGTTAATCTCTCACACAGTTGTCATAGCGATTGCATCCATATCCTCTCGCTGTCATCTCTGCATCTGTTTGATGTTGTTCATTTCCCAAAATGTTTAATTTCCAGATTTCCTTCTATGATTTACAGCACTCCGGTGTTTGAATTTGGATAGTTGCAAACCCACGTATTCTTCAAACTCAAACCTGGTGAGCTTTGCTTGCCTGTTTTAAAATCTTTCAGAATGCTCCCTCTCTGCTGTGCTTGTGTCACTGCTTAGAGGCTCCTGGTTCTGGCTGGCTGTTTCCACGTTTGCATTGTGGATTCTTGTGAATTACATAGGAGAAACCAGAGTTTTGTCCCGTTTTTTGCTCGTCTCTTGTGTTGCTGTTGGAAAATAAGACAAAGTAATTTTCTTAAGTTCTATTTTAAGGCGCATCATCGCGTACCAGACGATGTAGCACAGCTAAAACAAATGCACACTCATAAATCCACCCAGAATACCAACTATACATATCTTTATTACTATATTTTCAGAGACATGTCAGGAATAATTAGGACTTATCTGGTTTAGGTGCTACTTTGGATGTTACGTTACTTTTCTTACTCTTTGCTGAGCCACTGGATCATCCTGCCAAGAGTGAAAACAACTAACAGATTTTGGGAAAATAAACGAACACACATCTCGGGACAGAATCGGCGATAATGTGATGGTTACTCTGGGATATTTTGGAGTACATTTAGTGCACACAGGCAGTGAAAACATCTGTTCATGTTCGTATGCTATTGAGGAAACTTTAGTAAACAGGAGGTATTCTTTAGTCGCCGCGTTGTATCAGTTTTATAGTCTGTTAAAAGATTTTATGTTTTGAAAAAGTCTTGATTAATTCAGAGGAAACCTACATTTTGCTGGTTCACCTTATTAAAAAATAAATAGCATTCATTTTAAACTCCATGCAAAGCAGCCAGGGTGCTTTCATGGTTATCAGGTCGTGGAAGGAAGTGAAAGAGGAGTGATTTTTGTCTCTACATGCAGGTTAGCTCCGTATCGGTCCTCCTCACATTCCACTGCTGCTAGGAATTAGCTCCAGTGCATGCCCTGTATATAGGTCCGACCTGTGGTATGCAACGTGACTTCCTCCACTGTCTACTTTTGCCAAAACCGGTTTAGATCACCAGGTTGAGAATTAGGAAAAAAATAGTGAGGAGTTCATTTCTTCTTTATCATCAAAGTGGAAAGAAAACTGAAGATTTATTTTTGTCCCAAACTTTTATTGTATTCTTTAAATTTTCCCTGATGGGGGGGTCGAGGCATTTTGTGTGTGTGCGTGTGTGTGTAACGTTCGGTGACAAGACACCTGTAGCCTCATGCGAATTTCAGTGTTCAGGCCACAATACTGACCTTTTTAACTCTCTTTGGGGCAGAAATTGCAATGAAACTACCTAGAAACCCTTGAAATGTATCAACACGACGGAGTTCAGTAAGACTCACTTAGTGGCAGATTGTGAACCCAAATGGAAGATGCACCTGATCACCTCTGATCTCATCTTGCTCTTCTGTGCCTCATCAGAAAAGGGTCAGTGAGGAATTCTCAAAACAAGAAGCCATGGAGGTTTACAAACAGCGCATTGTTTTAGATCACATCTTAATTTAACTGATTCTTTCTGTGCAATTTGACTGTTATTTGACATCAGTTTAAAACAAACTGCCCAGGGCTGACTGGAAGTTTTCTTTCGAGCTCATGGAGGATCGTTAGACTTTTGTGGCTCAGATTCAAAGCATATTTTGCTTGTTTTTGCATAGTGATGAGCAGTTTTACCCAAAAGGCTGGAAGCCATGCAGCATTTTGTCGAGCTGCAGTGTTTCTTGATAGTTCATTCTGGGCTCCATTTATGGCCGATATTGCAGTTAGTTCTCTAGATCAGCCTTGCTGAAGGATTCAGAGCTCATCTGATTTTAGCCTTTTGTGTGATGCGCCGTAGACACGCCCACTTGTTCTCTTCCAAGAGTTGTGCAGTTTGCGTGCAAGTGATTTCAAAAATAGGAGGATGTTTGGGTTGTAGTGAAGATCGATCTTGTACAGATACCAGAGGTTGTGGCTCAGTCCTTTCCATCATCAGATAGATTTCCTTTAGTCGTCGACACTTTTGAATGCAGACTGCCCTTTTGTTCCAAATCATCTGATAACTGGTGTTTTAAAAGATCATACGTCTTAAAGAGAAGAGTAAACGCTCCTTTTTAAGGTATTCTAGGACAGACAAATAAAGGATTCCACCTTTTTTCCTCTGAGCTGCCTAAGTGATACAGAAAAAACAAAAAGTTTTGTTTTCCATTTTAGTTTTAAAGCACCTCTTTTGTAGCCCGTAGCTCACTAAATTCCCACTCAGGAGAACATTTTGCTCAGACACCTTGTTTTAATTACAATGTGTTTACTATTGTACTAAAGTGCTGAAAATGTGGTTTATCCGAGTTGGAATGGGATGTGAAAATCTCAGATTTACCCAAATTTATTTGTAAAAGGTTTTTATTTTGGTGCAAATTCATACTTTTTGGTTTGTTTTCAACATTTTTGCATCTGGTGAGAAATAAATTAATGATAAACCCCACAATGGCCTGACGTTGCTCTTAGTGGTGCTTTTTTATTACTTTAGGACCCATTCCTGTTTACTATTAGATTATTTGCTCAACAATAGAAGAAAACAACCAATAACATAATTATGCATTGTTAATACTTGAATTCTAATGAAAAGATGTTAATTTTCTGCTCTTTTTGGTTTTCACCATGTCGGTTCTATGTTGAGATCAAAGACGACATTTTAAAAGCTGAGTTTTAGAGCTTGGATGCAGATTTGGTTCAATAAACAACAAACTCAGATCACACAACATTTTTGGGATGTTGAGACGAAAGTCTGGTCTGTGATAAATACACAGAGGAGATGATTACTAATCATCACCTCTAAAGATCAAATAAGAAAAAATCATGACATTTATGTGTTAACTGCGTCTCATTAATCAGTTGCATGCTTCAGGTGTGGAGTCGGACCTCACGCCTCCCATTCAGTCTGGTTCTTGTGTGAAACGGTCACTTATCACAGCCATCCTCGGCACATTAAGCAAGCACACTCGGCATGAATCTTGGCAGTTTTTCCTATTGTGTGATACTTGAGGGTTTTAAAAAGTCAAAAACTTTGTTGGAAAAAAGTCCAATATTGATCTTATTTCATTTTATTCTCTTACTTGCCCTTCAGAATTTTATTTCATTTTGTTTTTCATCGTGAAGTGGGCATGCTTGTCAAAAAGACAAATGCTCTCTGTTAATAGGCTTATAATCTCATAAATAGTTGTGTATAAAATAAACTGTTATAACTTCTTTTTTAATAAAACATTCAACGTGTACACGTGTGTTTGGCTGATTATTCTCTCGTGTTTGACCTGTGTGTGTGTGTGTGTGGGGGGGGGGGGGGTGCACTTCAGCTAGTTTTGTTTATTTTTCCTTTGGTGACCTATCGGGTATTATTGCAGGTGTTTCACCACAGGAAAACAGGTTTTGTGCTCCTAAACATCTGAAAAAGGTGCTGCAGATTCACATGAAATAGATTCTCTCTAATTAACCTGTGGGGAACGTAGTGACATGCACTCACCTAAAGGATTATTAGGAGCAGCATACTAATACGGTGTTCGGCCCCCTTTCACCGTCAGAACCGCCTTAATTCTACGTGGCATTGATTCAACACGGTGCTGAAAGCATTCTGTAGAAATGTTGGCCCATATTGATAGGATAGCATCTTGCAGTTGATGGAGATGTGTGGGATGCACATCCAGGGCACGAAGCTCCCGTTCCACCACATCCCAAAGATGCTCTATCGGGTTGAGATCTGGTGACTGTGGGGGCCGTTGTAGTACAGTGAACTCATTGTCATGTTCAAGAAACCAACTTGAAATGATTGGAGCTTTATGACATGTTGCATTATCCTGCTGGAAGTAGCCATCAGAGGATGGGTACATGGTGGTCATGAAGGGATGGACATGGTCAGACACATTGCTCAGGTGGCCCGTGGCATTTCAACCATGCCCAATTGGCACTAAGGGGCCTAAAGTAAACATCCCCCACACCATTACACCACCACCACCACCAGCCTGCACAGTGGTAACATGGCATGATGGATCCATGTTCTCATTCTGTTTACACCAAATTCTGACTCTACCATTTGAATGTCTCAACAGAAATTGAGACTCATCAGACCAGGCAACATTTTTCAGTCTTCAACTGTCCAGTTTTAGTGAGCTGGTGCAAATTGTAGCCTCTTTTTCCTATTTGTAGTGGAGATGAGTGGTACCCGGTGGGGTCTTCTGCTGTTGTAGCCCTTCCGCCTCAAGGCTGTTTGTGTTGTGGCTTCACAAATGCTTTGCTGCATTCCTCGGTTGTAACGAGTGATTTCAGTCAAAGTTGCTCTTCTATCAGCTTGAATCAGTCGGCCCATTCTCCTCTGACCTCTAGCATCAACAAGGCATTTTGGCCCACAGGACTGCTGCATACTGGATGTGTTTCCCTTCTCACACCATTCATTGTAAACCCTAGAAATGGTTGTGGGTGAAAATCCCAGTAACTGATCAGATGGTGAAATACTCAGACCGGCCCGTCTGGCACCAACAACCATGCCATGCTCAAAATTGCTTAAATCACCTTTCTTTCCCATTCTGACATTCAGTTTGGAGTTCAGGAGATTGTCATGATTAGGACCACACCCCTAAATGCATTGAAGCAACTGCCATGTGATTGGTTGATTAGATAATTGCATTAAGGAGAAGCTGGACAGGTGTTCCTAATGATCCTTTAGGTGAGTGTGTTATTATGCATGCAGACATTCAGAAAATAGTTCATAAACTGCCAGTTTTCACTGATGATACATTTTCCTCAGAAAATTGCAGCCCAGTTTAAATGTGTGTGTGTTTTTAAACAGAAGTAGTTCGGTTTAATCTATAAGGGCTGGTGACTTTCCATCCTATGATTTTTGATATTTTTAAGAATCATGAACGAAGCTTCAAATTACTCCCAGTACTGCCATCTGAATGTATAATTGCAGGAGTGCTCTAGCTGTCCCTTTTTGTAGATGTGGTAACCACCTTTCTCCCTCCACAAGATGTCGCTGTTGCATCGTTCTCTGAAACCAGAGAACCACATAATCACCCCAGTTTTAGGGCTTAGAGATGATGTGTATTATTTCAGTTTTACTTTTAGCTCTAGATGTCAGCCTTTTGTTGAAATAAATCTATTTCAGCATATCAAATCATATCCCGGTCCCTTACAATGGAGCAATTGTGCTTTTATTTTGAAGGAGTAAGAACACGAGCTCAACCTTGGTGTGCAGGTGGTTTGAACATTTAAAGCCGAATGCAGTGAAACCAGATGATGGCGCTACATCCCCCAGCTTCAAATGAAACACACACACACACACACACACACACACACACACACACACACACACACACACACACCTATAATCACAGCAGGGGGGGGGGTAAATGCTGTGACATAAGGCTGTTTAATCCTCACTCCACTGAAAAATGTATTCTGTCACGCAGCAATCTGCTCTCTTCCTGTTTGTCTTATTGCAGCTGCAACACAGAGATGTGAAATGACCTTATGTAAATATAGCTCAAAAGGACACAATTTGTTTCTGTTTTTATTGTGTTGTGTCATCCGTTCTCATCATGTAAAAAGGAAGAGAAAAACATCCGGCAGAAGATTTTGATCATTTCTCTGGGCTACAAAAGGAAGTTATTTGACACATCTCTTCCCCACCATCCAGTGTGTCCTCAGAGGGTCCTCATCATGGCCATGTTGCTCAGAGGACTGAGTGTATATGGGCACCAACTGGTAATGTGTAAACTCTAGCCGATTGCAACTGAAATCTATAACAAACATTACACATCTAGCCAAAGTAACCCTACTGTTCCCCTTAACATTGGTGCAGTGTTTACGTGCAATTTTCCGTAAATGCAACAAAATTCTCTAAATATCTTTGTTTCAGTTTCCATTGCAGACTCAGGTTTTCCTGCATCAGGAGAGGATGGAGGGATGCAGGGAGGAGATGACAAGGCTGTCTCTCCACAGGCCTGACCTCCAGAAGTCCAGCAACCCGAGAAGCTCAATGAAATATTTAAAGCTTCAGTTTTATCCGCAGTGCGTTGCTCCACACTGACTGGGCCTCCATGACGTAATGCCAAAGCCATAAACAGCTGTCTGATTGGTCCAGACTCAACAGGGTGGTCAGGTGTCCTGAGCCACTGTAACCTTTTAAGGCAATATGAAGCCCTGAGGCTCCACATTAGGCTCATGAACTGTCTGCTGCAAAGTTTGATCAATCAAAGCTTTTAGCAACTGATGTGTCAGAGGCGTTCACAGATTCAATGTGTTTCTTTAAAGTTGAAGCCATTGGTGCTTTTATGTGTCAAATGAGTCAAATGTCACTATTGGGATTTGACAGCCCGTCATGGCTGGGTGTTGGGTTGCTCGGGCTGGGGTCTGGTGGCAGTAGATCGGTTCTCTCAGATTACGAGCTCTGTTTCACAGTGATGGTTGCACGAGGCAGAACATTGACCGTTGGGTCTTTACTTATAGATGAACCCCTGATTAACACGCCCAACTCCTCCAACTGCTCCTTCGCTACCAGGAAGTAGAGAGGAGATGACATCAGGTTTTTGTAATGTAAAATATCACTAATTCAGATTTTCTTTTAAATGCTGATCAACACAAATGTGCAGCTAGCCTAGATTTAATCTAATCTATCAGCTACCATTAAGGTTTTAGTGTTTATTCTTTTGTCTGCTCAGCCTATAGCGTAACTTCTGTTATGCTTGGAAAATATGAAGTTATTTATTTTTCTGGTTTGTTATTCATTTTGCAGTGCTTTTGGTTTTTGTTGCATTTTAATCAGCAATTTTGACTAAACAGACAGTTAAGTCTCAGCCTGACATCTTCATTGAATAAGATTATTTTTTTATTTCATTGTTTTTTATAGAATGCTTTAATAAAAATAATCCAGATTTGTTGCTTTAATTATCTTTGTTTGACTTAGAAATGTAGTCATCAATTCATATTTAGACATTTACTCCACGGGGCACGGTTGTGTAGCTTAAAAATATATCTATTCTCAAAATATGCATTTATCAAAACTAAATGCATTAAGCTTTATTACTAAACTCTAAAGAATGTGCATGTAAATATTTAGCTAGCATTTGAGTCCGTTTGCTGTAAAATGGAAAAAGTCTTCCAAAATAAAAGCCTGCAACCACGGATCATTCCTGGATCTGCAGAAAGAACACAGACCTTGCTTTTATTTTCTACTTCCTGTTTTCGCAACGTTTGCTTCAAAGCTCATGAAAGTCTATTTCAGAAATTACTTTTACGTTTTTAATAATTTTAGAGTCCACAGCTACTTGTCTGGATTTCATTATGGAGATTTGGTTGAATTTAAACATTTAGACTCTGAAAAGTCCGACATAAATGAGAAAAGGTGGTTTTAAAAACGGCATACGTCTGTTTATTTCCAAGAATATAACGAAATTACCCATTGACCACCTTCCAGACATCATTATTGTTTCATCCTGCCCGATTCCATCGGATCCTCCCTGGCCCCTGCTCCGCAGCCTCCATCAGGCTGCATCAGGCTGCAGCACCAAACAACCAAATGAGTTTTTTAAATATTCATAGCGGGACACTCGTCTCCTATACACGCCGGTGTGTCCTCAGGCAGAGCCGCGGCTCCGGTTTCAGCAGGTGGAAACCACGCGAGGCTCGGAGAGGCTCTGGGCTCCCGCTGAGCAGCTCCGACCCGGATGGATTTCACCCGGATTATTCAGTCTGAATGGTGCTGAAACCAGAGCTGGCTTCATCACCTCTAAATATTAGACGAGCTAGGTCCACCTAGTTGCCTAATTATCAACAGCAGGTAAACGGACTCTGACTGTCCACCGGAGAGGAGCGTGGGCAGCACTCGCTCGCATATATTAAGCGATCCGCACCCGAATAGGGCGAATAGCTCGCTTCGGCCCGGGTTTGCATGGGCGGCGCGCTGCTGAAGAGGATGAGGAGCGAAGGCCGACTGCAGGCCCAGAGCTGCAGCCTCCACCAGAACCACAGGCAGCAGGTATTTTCTTTTCTGTTTTGACCAGAATCAAAAATATTCCAAAGGTATTTGGGTCCTCGGACAGGAAATGTTATGCAATCTGCAGAGAGTAACCTCCATGTCGGCTTTAAACGCGAGGCTTGATAATCATTAGCCATCTGGACATGGTCATCTGATCTTACAGCATGTCGAACCAAGAAGGGCATGCTCAACAGCGTCAGCAGCTCAGACTAATCCCGGTGGGTGAGGGGGATGTGCAGGATCCGGAAAATAGATGTTCAATAAATGCTGCAGGTTTCTAATCTTTATAATTGCATACATCAATTCTGCAGCCAATCACAGGCCAGGAAGTATCACCTTCTGCAGAGACATCGCTGACCAGGCCTGCAGGCCTCATCCAGCCAGGCCTTTAATTACAGTTTAAATAAAAAAAGATGGGTGACTCTGAATTTTTATTGCAGAGATATGATGTTAAAGTCAGTAAAGGTTTAAAATGCACAATTTTTATTCCTTATTTCAAGAATAATCAGTAACATAAAAGCCTTCAACATAAAGGCTGTACATTCTAAATAAAATATAAGAATATTAATAACTGTGTCTGTTTGAAGGCAGATGCATGTCCTGTGTCGGTCTGGATGAACCAGAAGAGGGGGTTGGTCCAAAGCGCGTTTAATCCTAAAAGACAAAGCCAATCCTCATCCGCTCAGGCTGCCGCAGTCCTCGGGTTAAAGCGCACCACTCTTCAGAGATCCACCTTAAAAACTGTGAAAGTAGACACATGAAGGGGTTTTTAAAAATGCATTTTGAGAAAATACGTGTTTCAACCCGAAGGAGGAAACCCCCGTGGTCCTTCGGAGTTATACAGGTGGAAGAGATTTAATCCAGTTTTAAAACATAGAAAAGAAAAGCGTCCTCTGTTTTGACTTCTCTTAAGGTGCGTTTGGGTTCCAGTTTTAGCTCCAGTTTCTCTACATTAGCAGAACATTCAACTTTTAA